>NW_006408621.1:6361070-6380187 GCF_000296735.1 Chrysochloris asiatica
TGTTTCTCTGCTATTCATAAGGTTTTCAGTGACTAAATATTCAGAAATAGTTCATCACTCCTTCATAGTCTGTCTTTGTCTGGAAGCTTATCTGAAACCTGTCCATGATGGGTGACACTGCTGGCATTTAAAATACTGGTGGCATAGCTTCCAGAATCACAGCAACTCACAAGCCACCACTGTACAACAAACTGACAGACAAGTGGTGGAAGAACAAACTAATTAATAGATAGATAGATAGATAGATAGATAGATAGACAGACAATGCAAGCACTTAACATTAATTTAAACAGAGTAATTAAATGTTGTCCAAAAATAAGCATCTTTCTTAATATACATTAAATTCATTCATACAACATTTGCTATTATTTAAGGAATAAAAAATTAAGGGAAAACTACATACAAGAACTTCATTATTTCTAGTTTAATTTCCAACACTCTTGTTTTTTAGTTTTTTCATAATTTACTGGCTCACATGTTGCTTTGATGATACAAGTTATGCCATTGGTATTTAAAATTCCTGCAGGATCACCCAGGGTGAACACAATTTCACCAGAACTACCAGATGAAGACACACTAGAAAGAATGCAGTCCAGTCCACCTCTGGAAAGTTTATTTCAATAATAGTGGAACATTGTCTGATACAGTACCAAAAAATGAGTCCCTCAAGTTGGAAGGCACACAAATGAGATTGGGTAGGAGCTGCCTCCTCAAAGTAGAGTTAACCTGAATTACATGAGTGAAGCAAAGCTTTCAGGCACTTCACTTTTGATGTGGCATAACTCAAACTGGAAAGTACCAACTTCAAACATGCATTAAAAATCATAATATGGATTATATGAAATATGAATCTAATAATTTGCAAGTCATCAAAAATAGAATGAAATGCATTAAGATCAATAGCCTAGACATCAGTGAGCTGAAATGGAATGAATATTAACAATTTTTAAGCAGACTGTGATATGGTCTACACTATACCAGTATTGAAAAATTAAAGAAAAATAGTGGATCATTTATTATCAAAAAGAACATTTCAAGGTCTATCCTGAAATACAATACTGTCAGTGTAGGGTAATATCCTTAAAACTATAATAAAATTAATATGACTGATGATTCAAATTTACACAGCAACCACTAAAACCAAAGGTGAAGAACTTGAAGGTTTTTGCCAATCAATGTGTGCATTATGATAGTGATCAAACATACACTAAAGATGCATTGATAATTACTTGTATTGGAATACAAAAGCTGGAAACAAAGAGGAATGATGATTAGTTGGAATATATGGACTTGGTAATAGAAGCAATGTTAGATTGCATGCTAGATTTTCAGAAGATCGATGACTTGTTCATTGTAAATAATCTTTTCCAACAGCATAAATGATGACTATACACATGGGTCTGGCAAGATGGAATATACAGGAATCAAATCCACTACATGTGTGGAAAGAGACAATGCAGAAACTCAGTATCATAAGTCAGAATAAGATCAGGACTCAACTGTGGAATAGATCGCCAATCATAACTTCAAGTTGAATAAGAAAAAAAATTAAAACAAGACCACAAGAGCCATATATGATCTGAATACAGTGAGCATCTCAAAATACACTAGAGGCAATGAACACTAGTGACTGAAGACCATATGAGTTGTGGATAGTATAAAGGACATCATACATGAAGCAAGTAACAGGTCATTAAAAAGACAGCATATTAAGAAAAGACTAGGATCCAAGAGGCAAGATGGCAGATCAATACGATGCAATAAGCCGACTATCTGCAACAAAGATATGGAAGACCAAGTGAAACATATAGATGGTGATCTTGAAAACCTGAGCATCAAGAGACAGGACAGAGATATAGATTGAGTGCTGACTGAAAGACAAAGTTGAAGAGGAGCAGCAATAGAAATGAAAAATGGGCAGAGGATATGTGGGCTGGTGTGGGGCAGTGCAGCCATCTTGGGCTTTTGTGAGCAGGACACTGCAAGAGGTTAGTGGCAAGGGGGTACACTTCTACCTCTTTCCCATTCCTCCCTGGTAGCTAAGGACCAGGTCATACCCTGCCACCCCAGCAACAAATGGCACCCCATCCTGCATAATTTCTGATCTTCCTGGGATTGGACACCAGGCACCATATCCCTGTACAACACCCCTGCTTCGGGACAAAGTAAGTGAACCCACACTGAACTATACTACACCGTTAACAGAACTGTGTCACACTTTCAGTCTTTACTACATTGACCTAGAGCCAGGTGGTAAGTACCTGAAAATACACCAATATACAAGCATCAATTACAATGTTTCATAGACAATTTCTGCTTATATGAAGAAATAAGGCAGTGTGCCTCAAATAAGTAACCAAAATAGAGTCAGAAAATACCAGAAATGGTATCAGAACTATCTGATAAGGAATTTAAAATAATGCTAATAAGGCAACTTCAACAGCTTGAAAGAATGTTTGAGAAAACTACTGACAAAATCATAGAAAACTTTAGATTACTTCAGGAAACAAATTGAAAAAAGTTAATGAAAAATGTGTGATACAAAAACACCAGTCAGAAAGTTAGAAGGTTAGCAATAAGTCTTCAGAAACAGATAATATACCGAAAGGGCAAAGAAGTAGAATTGAAGCAATGTAAGTCCAAATAGTTGACCTTGAAGAAAAATCTCTCAATGTTCATCTGCTAGAGAAACAATAAGAAAAAAGAACCAAAAAAAATCTTAAGAAGTCTTAAGGCTTATTATGTAGGACACCCTTAAGAGGAATAATTCACATGTGAATTCCAGAACAAGAAAAGACAAAAAATTCCACAGAGAATATTGTCTAAGAGTTGTTGGAAGAAAACTTCCCTAACATCTTACAGAGAAGATAGCCATTCAAGAAGTTCAAAGAATTTCTAAAACAGGCCAACTCCCAATGAAAAACACCAAAACATATCATAATCAAACTTTTCAAAATCATATATAAGGAAAGAATCCTGAGAGCAATTCAGGAAAAAATGAAAAGGTACCTACAAAGGAGAACTAGTAAGACTAAACTCTATTTTCTCCTCAGAAATCTTGCATGCAGAAAAAAAAAGGAATGATAGATATAAAACTCAAAAAAAAATTGACAACCAAAAATTTTATTTCCAGCAAAATTGTACATCAAATATGATCATGAAATTAGGTCATTTTTCAGGTAAGAAGAAATTAAAACAATTTGTAAAAACCAAATCAGCCTTGCAAAAAATACTAAAAGTTATTCTCTGGACAGAGAATTAACAAGAATAGATGATAACCTAAGGCTAACATCCACAACAATATCATCTAAATTCAACCCAGATGTGGAAATATTCAGAGAAAAACACACCTACAAGATTGAAAATAGAGAGTCAGGGATGTAGTTGCAACAACAATAACAAAAAGACAAAGTAAATAAAGGGAATAGAATAATGTACGTACAGAACTTTCAAATGAAGAAAAAGTCAAGCAGATTTCAAGAAAAAGTAAATGTTACTGTAATTCTAAAAAAAATAGACTTAACTTTACACTCCTAGCCCTTGCCCAACCTTTCACCTTAATGCTAACCATCACCCTTATCCTGAATGAAGTCCTAGGCCTCACCCAGACCTAGCCATAGTCCTAACCTTAACATTCACTCCTTCTTTCTACTACCTTCCTTCACTCCCTCCCCCCAGGAAGTACTTGCATAATGAAATGTTTTTTTAATATGCACATCAGAACAGACACCAATCAAACAATTTCTGCATGTACAATTCAGTGACATTGATTATATCCCTCAAGTCATGCAAACATTCTCACCTTGCTTAAAAAAAAATTAAAAGATGCAAAAATACATGAGAAAGAAAAAAAAAAAAAAAAACAACCAGATATCAGAGGAAACTCTGAAACTTAGTTTAGAATGTAGACGCTAAAGTGATTGGATTGGGATAAATGATTAAATTAAGTAACTGAACACAACATTTCAAAGGGAAGTTCAAAAAGCCAAAAAAAAAAAAGTATTGTTAATGAAATGTGCAAAGACCTATAGATAGAAAACCAAAACAGAAGAGCATGTTTGGCATTTCTCAAACTGAAAGAATTGAAAATATTTAAGCTACAAGTTTTAACACTGAAGGGTTATATGAGCAAAATATTGAAGGATGCAGAAAGCCATCAAGAGAAAATGGAAGGAATATATAGAGGAAAATGGAAAGAATACTAAAACTAAATGGCCACAGTGCGACAATTTCTAGAGGCAGCATATAATCAAGAACTGGTGGTATTAAAGGGAGAGTCCAAGCAACACTGAAGGCGCTGATGAAAAACTAGGCTCTGGGAACTGAGAGAATACCAATGGAAATGTTTCAACAAGGAAGTCAGTCCTGGAAGCACTCACTCATTCCAAGATATTTGTAAAACAGCTACCTAGCCAACTGACTGGAAGAGATCCATATTGATGCTCATTCAAAAGTGACCTGGCAGAAAGTGGACTTTATTGAACAGTATCAATAATATCACACACAAGTAACATTTTGCTGAAAATAATTCTAAAATGGTTTCTGCAGGGAACTACCAGAAATTCAAGCCAGAGAAGAACTGGAAAGAGGGATATCACTGATGATGTCACATGGAACTTGGCAAAGCAGAAAATGCAAGTTATATACCTGAGCTTTGTCAACAATTGACCATGTAGATCATAACAAACTATGGATAAAATTGCAAAAAATGGAAATTTCAAAACCCTTAACTGTGTTAATGCAGGAACTGTATGCATTCCAAGAGACAGTTGGAATTGAGCAAGAGGAGATAGCATAATGTGAAATCAGGAAAGGTGTGCCTCAGGGTTGTATGATTTCAAAATAGTTACTCATTTTCTATACTGAGCAAATAATCTCACAAACTGAGCTATATATATATATATATCATCAGTATTGTAGTAAAGATCCTTAATAGCTTACAATATATAGATATCACCATTTATCTGTCAGTTTGTCATACTGTGGTGACTTCCATGCTGCTGTGTATTTTAAATACCAACAGGGTCATCATGGTGGACAGATTTCAGTGGAGTTTCCACACTAAGGAGGATGAAAAATGGAATGTTTAGCCACAGAAAATCTGATGAAATTCCACCAAACATTGTCAGATAAAGTGTTGGAAAATAAGACATTATTAACAGCTCCAGAATACTGTCAAATATAGTGCCAGAAGATAAGACCTCCTCAGGTTGGAAGTCACTTAAAGTATGATTAGGGAAGAGGTGCCTCCTCAAAGTAGAGCTGATCATGATGAAGCAACAGCATTAAAGTTTTTGGAACCTTCATTTGCTGAAGGGTACACAGCTCAAAATGAAGAAAAACAGCTGCAAACATCCATTAAAAATCAGAACATGAAATGTACAAAGCATGAATTTAGAAAAATTGGAAGTTGTCAAAATGAAATGGAATGCATAGAGATGGAAATCCTAGACATTACCGAACTGAAATGAACCGGTAATGGCTATTTGGAATCTGACTGTCATAGAGTTTGCTATGCCAGAAATGACAAATTCAGGTGGAAAGGCATAGCATTCATAATAAAAAAAGGACACTTCAAGATCTGTCTTGAGGTACAATGCTGTCTGCCAGTGACAGAATAATATCCATATGCCTACAAGGAAGACCAGATAATACCACTATTATTCAAATTTACAACCAACCACTAAAGGCATTGAAAAATTCTAATTTCTTCAGTGTGAAATTGGTCAAACATGCAATCAAGGTGTATAAATAATTATTGGTGGTTGGAATGCCAAGGTTGGAAACAAAGAAGAGGTGTTAGCAGTGGGAAAAGTATGACCTTGGTGATAGAAATGATGCTGAAGGTTGCATGATAGAATTTTACAAGACTAATGACTTACTCACTTCAAATAGCTTTTTAAAGCAACACAGAAGGCAATTATACACATGGACCTCACCAGTCCATGTAACCAAACTGGACTCACAGCAACCAAATTGACTAAGTCTGTGGGACGAGATAATGGAAAAACTCAGTATCATCAGTCAAAACACAGTCTCGGCAAACTATGAAACAGACCATCAATTGCTCATTAGCAAGTTTAGGTGGAAGCTGAAGAAAATTAAAATAGGTTCTGAAAGTTAAAATAACACTTTGAACATCGCCCACCTTTATTTAGAGACAATCTCAAGAACAGATTTGATACATTGGGCACTAATGCCAAGAACACCAGAAGAACTGTGTGATAAAAGCAAGAACATTATACAGGAAAAAAGCAAAAAGTTATTAAAAGAGATGAAAGAAAGAAAAGACCAAAACAGGTTTTATAAAAGACTCTGAATCTTCTACTCCAGCATACAGATGCTAAAATGTATGGAAGAAATGAGGAAGACAGATTTAAACAGAAAATTTCAAAGGGCAGTTCAAGAAGAAAGAAGTCAAATATTATAATGAGATGTATAAATTAGATAACAAAGAGGGAAAGACACACTCAGCATTTCTTATCTGACAGAACTGAAGAAAATATGCAAGTCTCCACTTGCAATATTCAAGGATTCTATGGGGAAAATACTGAATGAAGACATCAAAAGAAGATGAAAGTTATACACAGAGTCACTGCACCAAAAAGAAATGGCCAATGTTTAACCATTTCAAGAAGCAGCATTTAATCAAAAACCAGTGGTACTGAAGGAAGAAGTCCAAGCTATATTGAAGGCACTGGTGAAAACCAAACTCCAGGAACCAACAGAACACAAACTGAAATCTTTCAGCAAACTTAAACAGCACTAGGAGCATTTACTCTTCTATGACAAGAAATTTAGGAGACAGATACCTGATCAACCAATTGGAAGAGATCTGTATTTGTGCCCAACAGATGAGGAAATCACAGAACAGTATCCTTAACATTGCATGCAGATATAATTTAGCTGGAAAGAATGAAAAAACAGTAGCAACAGGGTAATTGCCAGAGCACATGGAACTAGGCATATCATTGCTGATGTTATATGAATCTTGGCTGAAAGTAGAGAATCCCCAAAAGATGCTTATTTGTAATTTATTAACTATGAAAAAGAATAATTTTGGAATCTGGATTGGGATTGCATAATATCTGTAGATGACTTTGTGTAGTACTGACATTTTCACAATGTTAAGTCTTCTTATCCAGGATCTTACATTTTAGTTAGTTTCTTTTTGTTGTTGTGGTTGTCATGTTTTGTAGTTTTCTTTGTATGGGCCTATTGTCTCTCTAGCTAGGTTTACTCCTAAGTATTTCATGGTGTGGCATTGTTGGTTAATGCGCTGGACTGCAAAGTTGGTTTGAACCTCAAGGCCAGTGGTTCAAGCTCACCCGCTGCTCCTCAGAAACCCTGTACAGGGTCGCTATGGGTCGGAATGGACTCAACGGCACTTAACAACAATATTGTAAATGAGGAATCCTGGTGTAGTGCTGTGGGATAATGTGCTGGACTGCAAGGTCAGTTTGAACAGCAGGGTTGGCAGTTCAAACTCACCAGCTGCTCCTTGGAAACGATACAGAGTCACTATGGGTCAGAACCAACTTGATGGCACCTAACAATTGTGAGTGAATTGCTTTCCTAAATTCCTTTTCAGCGCTCTCTGCTAGTATAATGCAATCTGAATGATTTTTGTATGTTGATCTTGTACCCTGCCACTTTACTAAAGCTTTAAATAACTTCCAATGATTTTCTCACCAAATCTTTGGGATTTTCAATGCACAGGATCAAGCCATGTGCAAAACAGCAGAGTTTTACTTCTTTGCTTTTTGGGATGCCTTTTATATCTCTTTCTTGCATTACAGCTCTGGTTAAGACTTCCAGCACAATATTGAACAGGAGTGCTGATAAATGGCATCCTTGTCTGGTCACCTTTGCAAAGAGAATGCTTTCAGTTTTTCTTCCTTGAGATTACTGTTAACTATTGGTTTTGAATGTAAGCCCTTAATTATTTGGACGAATTTCCTTTTTATTCCTGTTTTATTTAATTTTTTTTCAGGAATGGGTGTTGGATTTTGTCAAATGTCTTCCCTACGTCAATTGCTATGATCTTGTGGTTCTAATTCCTTAGTTTTATTTATGTGGTGGAGTATACTGATTGTTTTTTAAATGTTGAACCATCCTTACATCTCCAGTGTGAATCCAAGTTGTTCATGATGTATTATTATTTTATTGATATGTTGTTGGATTCTATTGGCTAGGATTTGGAGGAGTCCTGGTGTGGTGCTGTGGGCTAATGAGTCAGACTGCAAAGTTGTTTGAACTGCAAGGTCAGTAGTTCAAGCTCACCAGCTGCTCCTAGGAAACTCTATACAGGGTTGCTATGTGTTGGAATTGACTCGATGGCACTTAACAACAACAACATGTTTATAAGGGCTATTGTTCTATGGTATTCTTTTTTTAGTGGTATCTTTACCTGTTTTTCATACCAGTGAAATGACTTCAGGAATGTTCCATCATTTTCTATACTCTGGAATGATTTAAATGAAATTGGTGTCAATGCTATGAATATTTGCTAGATTTTTTTCCTGTTGGGAATTTTTAATGACCAGATCAATTTCTTATTTTGTTATGAGTCTGTTCAAACTTTTTATTTCAATCCATGGTAGTTTACAGGTAATGTGTTTCTAGAAATTTGTCTTTTTTTTTTCCCCTAGATTTTCAAATTTGTTGCAGTGCAGTTCTTCATAGTATCTTGCTATTACTCTTTTTATTTCCATTGGCTCTGTTGTGACATCATTCATTTTATTTCTTATTCACATCTTCTTACTTTTCATTGCTAGATTTGCTAGTGGTTTGTTGATTTTATTAATTCTTTCAAAGAATAATTGTCTTTTTTATTTCATTCTATTGTTTTTCTTTTTCATTTATATCTTCTCTAATTATCATTATTTCTTTCTTCTGGTGACTGAAGACTTATTTTGTTGCTCTTTCCCTAATTGTTGAAGAAGTTGGAAAAAACAGAACAAATGCTGATGAGGATGTAGTAGGATTATAAAATGGTGAAATTACTGTGTACAATTATAATGCACTTGCTCAAAAAGTTGGAAATAGAAATATCACATAACCCAGAAATTCCTCTTAGTTGGTTTATACCCCAGAGAAATAGAGCAGTGACAAGAATAAATATATGCACACCCATGTTCATCACTCCACTATTCATAATAGCAAATAAGATGGAAACAACCTAAATGCCCATTAATGGAAGAATGAATAAACCATGCTACAAAACACTAAAGAATAATTAGAAATCTATAAAACACTTCATAACATGAATGAATCGGGAGGACATTAAGCTGATTGAAATTAGTCAGTCACAAAAAAACAAATATTGTTTGAGATAACTATTGTAAAATGTCAGGAAAAAAGTAGTTTTTTTTTTTTTCTCTTTTGCTTTCTACACACACACATGATTAAGATAAAAAAAAAAAAAAAAAAAAAAAAAAAAGCTTTCACATTAAAACATTCTTTGATAGTTACCAGGTGTCTGAAAGAAGTAGGGGATACTTTACTGGCTGGAAGATAAACATGTGTCAACTTGCATAAAAGGGAAAGCGATATACACTAATAGGTAGGTAGGCAAAAAAGAAAAAAATGTTGGCAGCAGGAGAAGAAATGAGGAGGAATACAAGAGGCAAAGGCAATAGAGGAAAATTCTGATACATACAAAATCCTGCAACAGTTGCTTATCTGTGGGCAGATACATAAACACACGATGAACAGGTATGGGAGGGAGAGTGGGAGTATACCCACAAACATATATATGTTTGACAGAGGTTATTTGAACATAGAAATTTACTTTTGCCAGACATTGTACATCCATGAATAGTGTAGGGCACACAGCAAACTCACAAAAAATGTCTTAGACATAAACACCTTGAGAAAATGAGTTGTTGGGCCTGGAGCTTCAGAACCATAGTCTCAGGGTACACCAAGGTCAATTGGCATAAAAACCAATGATAATCTTTGACATTCTACTGTGGTGAGTGGTGACTGGAGTCTTATAAACTCATGATCAGCCATCTAATTACTGGTCTTTCCCAGTCCACAGAAGAGTAATGACAATTGAATATGCAATGAAACTATGAGTTGAATGGTAAATGGACCACGGTAACATCGGTCACCCTGAACCTGAAATGCAAAGAACTAGATGGCACCTGGCTATCTCAACCAACTATTGTGAAAGGGGCACATTAGAAGGTCCTGGAGAAAATGTAGAACAAAACTCAAAATCATAAAAAAGCCCAGGTTTACTGTTTAGATAGATATGGGTAGGACTCAGACTATGGCCCTTGGTCACATTTCCTGTTTGGAACTGAACTCAGCCCCCCTCCTACCATGGGTCAATTTTCAGTCAAGCAATAGATGGATGGGCCTATAAGGGGAAAACAACACTCGCAAAATCCATAGATATGCACATCATAGAATCATCAACCATTTGGATGTTAGCTTTTTCCAGGCAGTATTGTACTTCAAGACAGATCTTGAATTGTTCTTTGTGATGATGAATGCACAACATCATTCCTTTTGGAGTTGACATTTCCAGCATAGTAAACCATGTCATTGTCAGATTCAAAATTGCCAACAGTAGTCCATTTCAGATCATTAATGTGTAGTAAATCCATCATGATGCATTCTGTTACATTTTTGACACTTTTCAATTTTCCTGGATTCATGGTTTACACATCATATTCTGATCATCAATGAATGTTTGCAAATGTTTCTTCTTCCAAAAACTTTGCTTCTTTCATATTATCATGGTCAATTTGAGAAGGCAACCCTTCCCTAGCCATATTTTGAGTGCCTTCTAACTTGAGTTTCATTTTATCTGAAAATGTTCACCTGCTAGTCATGATGTTTTCATCTTCTGGCACAGTATCTGACATAATTTCTTTGCGCTACAGAAGTAAACCACCTCTTGTTCCCTTGTCCGTCTTAGTCTGGAAGCTCTACTGAAAACCTGTCCACTGTGCTATGTAAATTACTGGTGGCATAGCTGCCAGCATCACAGCAACATGTAGGTCACCACAGTAGGACAAGCTGACAGGTTAAGTGGTGGGTTTTACAACACGCCAAGCTCTGGTAGCGTAGTGGTTACGAATCGGGCTGCGAACCGGAAGGTCAGCAGTTCGAAACTACCAGCTGCTCCGCGGGAGAAAGATGAGGCGATCTGCTCCCGTAAAGATTTACAGCCTTGGAAACCCTATTCAGGGTCGCTATGGGTTGGAACCGACTCGATGGCACTTAACAACAACAACAACAAGCTCATATAAGCAAAGATGTCATAGCAATTTCTTGAGCTGGCTCAGTGAAGCCAAACCACTTTTCCAAGCCTCTGGAAAAGGAATGAACATGGTCACGGTTTTTGTCCCAACTGTTAACAGATTCAGATGCAGGAGTTAGTTTTAAATGATAATGTGCAGATCCATGCTTTTAAAAACGAGAAATCTATTTTATAGCAAAATGCAAACCCCAGAATTGACTTCCAATCAAGAAATATGTTGATTTTTAAGCCCGCACTCCACTAAAATTGCATAAAAATATTGTTACTGTTTCCTGTGCTGTCGAATCAGTTCTGACTCATAGTGACCCTATGCACAACATAATTCTAAACACTGCCCAGTTCTGCAGCATCCTCAAAATTGTTACATTTGAGCCCATTGTTTTTTACTACTGTGTCAATCCATCTCTTTGGGGGTCTTCCTTCTGTTTCACCGACCCTCCAGTTTATCAGACATGATGTCCTTTTCCAAGGACTCATCACTCCTGGTAACCAAAATATGGGAGACAAAGTCGCACCATTCTGGCTTCTAGAGAGCATTTTAGCTCCGCTTCGTCCAATAGAGATTTGTTTGTTCTTCTGAAAGTCCTTGGTACTTTCAATATTCTTCTCTAACACAATAATTCAAGTGTATTGATTCTTCTATAATCTTCCTTATTCATTGTTGAACCTTCACATGCCTAAGGGGCTATTGAAAATACTATGGCCTGGGTTAGATGCACTTTAGTCTTCAAACTACTATCTTTGTTCTTTAAACTTTTAATGACATTTTATTCAGATTTGCCTAATACAATATGTCATTTGATTTCCTGACTGCTGCTTCCATAAGCATTGATTATGAACCCAAGCAAAACAAATATAGAAAAGCATAAAACAATATGTACAGTACATTGCAGAGCTGAAAAATTTAAAAGGAAACTAATAATTAGCTAAAAGGAAATTTAGATAATTCATTGGAGTCCTTGGATAACAAACATGCCTTTCATTTTGTTGTTCATATGTGAGAGAGAATTATGACTACAAGTCCCTTTACATAACAGGATTATCATTATTTCTCATTGATGAATCAGAATACAAGAAAGTTTTATATATATATATATATATATATATATATATACACACACACACACACACACACACACACACGAAGCAAGAACATATGGATTCTCTGGCCTAGTCCTCTAGCTGTATGAATCAGCAGCCTAGGTCTGTGGCATTCATGAGAAAGTGACTCACAGACATCAGTCTATGTGGATTGTAATTTGACAAAGGATCAGGTGACTATATCCTGAAATCTGTCATGTTTTCATGGAGATGTCACCTTCCACTTGTTACTTTTACCTGAGGACTCACTGCAGGAGAGATACAGAATCAGATACACACCTAGAGGCAGAACTCTTCAGATGGATAACTTTGCCTCAAGAAGAGAACATTGGCTTTGGTGAACCTTCCATAGAGGCTGTTCAGGAACCTTTCAATAAGCATCCTCTACCTATTCCCCTCAGAATCCAATTGGTATCATGGCTTTATAACTTCTATAACCTTTATGACTCTATTCCAGTTTTGTCTGGCTCAAGCATATTTCTGAATTAAATATTTGCATACTTAATTCTATTTTAGAAACAGGAATAACACACTTCCTCCACCCCCCACCCCCCACTATTTATCTTGTCCTTTCATTGTGAATGTTTATGAGATCTGAACTCATATGACTTGAGTGGTTAATTTTTTAAAAAGCTCAAGACTAGAAATTAATTTCAAAACTAATTTCAGCACTATAAATAACTCCATGCCCATATATTTGACAACCCAGATGAAATAAACAAAGCCTTTAAAAGATACAAGTGGCAAAGCTCCAACAAGAAGAAATAGAAAATATGAATTATGAGATATCTATTAAAGAAATGTACAAGTTAAACTCCAGGCTTGGATATCTTTCCTGATGAATTATACCACATGTTTACAGAGAAATACAAATAAATCTAAATAAACTCTCCCAGAATAGACAAAAGGAGTGAACACCTAAAAACATTTTATAATGTCTTTATAACAAAACTAAATAAGGCATAAGAAGAGAAAGAAACCCCAGACCACTATCTACATTGGTCATATGCTTTTGTTAATCATCAACCAAACACTCACAAACATAATCAAATCATACATGAGAAGAACTGATCCATTTCCTTTCATCCTGAGAATGTAAACACATTTTTTAATAGTTGAGAATCAAGCAAATTTACCATATTAGCTAATTGAAAAGAATGTGCATATGATAATCTCAATAAATGCAGAAAATGTCTGACAAAATTTGATATCCAGGTATTATAAAAGCTATCATTCAGCTGGAAATACACTGAAGTTTTCAAACTTCTATTAAAAAACTTATAACAAACAATACTTAAGATTGAGAACAATGGGAGGATGTTTTCTAATCCTGGCAATATAGTACAAGCAAGAATACAGACAACAAAGTCATAGAGCTTTAAAAGGAAAAAAATAAATAAAACTATGATTATCTATATACACAATTTTTAAAAAATCTACAATACAGAGAATCTCAATTGTACTTCTATATTACTTTTTTTAAAAAAAGATTATAAATTGATATTTAAAGTATCCTATTTACAGTAGAACCAAAACATGAATACATAGATATAAATCTTATAAAGTATGCACATTAACTTTATACTGAAAACTAAAACATAGATGTTGTTGTTAAGTGCCGTAGAGTCAGTTCCGACCCATAGCGACCCTGTACAGGGTTTCCGAGGGTGTAAATCTTTACGGGAGTAGAAAGCCTCATCTTTCTCCCGCGGAGCGGCTGGTAGTTTCAAACCGCTGACCTTAAGGTTCGCAGCCCGATTCGTAACCACTACGCTACCAGAGCTCCTTAAAACATAGATAAGGTTATTCAAATATGACCTAATGAAATGGAAAAAAGGCATTTTTAAGAATTTTGAAAACTCATGTTAGTCAATTTTACAAAAGAGATTTATAAATTCAACACTATTCTAACAAGAATTCTCATAATAATTTATTTTCACAAATCCAATAGTTGAATCTAAAATTTATATGGGAAGGCGAAAGAGCTAGAATATCCAAACTATTATCACAAAGAACAATGTTGAAGGTCTAATATTTTCTGATTTCAAGATTCAGTATACAATACAGTAAATATGATATTGTGCTACTAAAAAAAGAATGACTATATAGATCACTGGAGTCTTGGTATGGCTCTGTGGGTTAATGCACTGGGCTGAAGAGTTGGTCTGAATAGCAAGGTTGGTGGTTCAAGCTCACCAACCACTCCTCAGAAGCCCTATACAGGGTGTCTATGAATTGGAACTGACTCAATGATACTTAAAAAGAACATATAAATCAATGAAACAAAAGAGTCTAGGTATATACCCACTTATATGGAGTCAATTGATTTTTGACAAAGCACACGGCAAGGCAATGAAGTATAATTTTTTCAAAAAAATGGTACTGAAGCAACTGGACATATATTTGACAGAAAGAGAACATCAATCTATAACTCACATTTTATATAAAAATTACTTTAAATGGATTATAGACCTAACATAAAACAAACCAGACAATCCAACAAAAATTACTTAAAATCATTTTGATTTTAGCTTAGTTTTATTCGACATGACATGACACCCACAGCAAAATTTAAATAGGCACACGACTAAAGAAGTTATGCAGATATTACATTAAGAAAATGTAAATTAACCAAAAATGAGACACCTCTACATAGCTGTTAAATTGGAAAAATAAAAATCAAACTAACAATATCTTGTTCACACAAAATCAAACTAACAATATCTTGTTCACACAAAATGGATACTTATGACACTGTTATATGTAATAGTCCCAAACTGGAAACAACCAAATGGCCCTCAAGTTGTGGATGGATAAATGAACTCTGGCACATTCACAAACGGAAATACCGCTTGGCGACATGCTAACTACTGAGGCATGCAGCAACATGAATGAGTTTCAAATGCAGTATTTTTAAGTCTAAGAAGACAGAACTCTAAAGCCTACAATATGATTTTATTTATATGACTTTCTGGGGTGGGGGGGAAGTACACCAAAGGAAAAGTAAGCAGTGGTTGCAGTAGGTTGAGGGCCAAAAGAGAGGCTGAATACAAAGGATTATGGGCAATCCTTTGGGGTGATAGAACTCTTCTAAGCCCAGACTGATGAAAAGTCTGGTTTCCAACACAAGGAGTCTGCCACAACCTTGAATATACAAGGAAGTAGTTTAGACCCCTGTTGAAATGGATTTACAAACATTATCAGAAAACCTCTGGGAGATGGGAATTGCTCAGAAGGCGGCACATGTCAACTTTCTGAAATGTTGTCTTTGAATAAATAATGATTTTAGGCGCAATAACAATATAGTGATTGTGGAGCAAATTTCTTATGCTATACATCTGTATTCAGTAAATGGCATGATGCCTTTAAGTTAATTTCAAATAATTCAGAAAAATTATGTATGGAAATTGGAAAGGTAGTTGATACTATAAAAATTGATACCAACTATCCTGGTGTGGTGTGTAGGATAAGAATTGGACTGCAAGGTGGATGGTCCAATTCACCAGTCGCTCCTCAGAATCCCTACATATGGTTGCTATGAGTAGGAATGGACTCTATGGCAATTAACAACCACAATCCCTCCCACAGAACTCTACTTATCTAGTTCAATGAGTCATTGCAATGGCCACACAAGACTCAGATAGCATATACACAGTTACGGGGATTATTTGGGAAGTTAACAGGTTACAATGCAGGATTAGAAAATGCTCAGGCACAGTTCTTCCAGTCAGGCTGGCCTCTTCTCAGCCATGCCCACAGATAGCTTTCCTCTGCCCATGCAGCATTACCCAGCTCTTCTAGAGCTGCTGGTAAATGCTCACATGGTACAGCAATCTTCTATAGGCCTCAGCCTGAAGGCTTCTGCTCTAGATCCATCTATCAGCAAGCCCAACTCCCCCCAGTTAACTGCCTGGGAGCACGGCATTCCATTCTGCAAACATAGTTCCTGCCCAAAGTTGCTCCGTTTTACTTACTTGGTGGGCTAAGAAATGCTCTGTTTGGTTTTATTGCTGCTTTCCTTTTGCCACTCTTCCAGTGACACAGCTTTCTGTCCCTACGTCAGGGTGGTTGAATGCACAGGGATCTCTGCGTCCATGGATGTGCTGACTCCTGGCTCGTCTTCCCTCATAGTGAGATTTTTCCATGGTAAAAGCTCCAAGTTTTTACAATCAATTAACTCTCTTAATTACCCACAACTGAATGATATAATCATATTGCAGAACGTATTTGTTAAGGTCTTATATGTAAGATAGGTAATTTTAGAAAATAAACTATAATATACAACCTTGGTTCCCTGAATAAAATAGGGAGTAGTCAAAAAGCATTGCTATAAAACCATAGCAACCTTAAACAATACTGTCAAAATGTAAAGCTGATTCTTGATGCATCTTCCGTGTAGCTCTATATACTTCTCAAGATGTTTTTGTCTATCTGACCGTTCCTCAAAGAATGCTGTACTACAACATGATAAATGGCAGTTTGGGCATTCTCACGGGATACAAATCATGCTCCTTTTCAATGTTCTTTGAGCTTGGGAATGAAAAATAAATGTGAAGTGGCAAGATCAGGGCTGGAGGGTGAATGCAGTAAGGTTTTCAAAGAGAATTTTTGTCATACAGCCAGGCTCCCCTTGAAGAATCAGTAGGTGCATTGCCATGACGGGGGTGGGGAATCACAACACACTTTTCCTGGCATTTTTCTTACCAATTAAGTTTTAAGTTTTTGAAATCCCTTCATAATAAACCCCCATAATCATACTGTACCATTCAAAACCTCTATTAGATTATCCTTTTGCAATCTCAAAATAAATCACCATAACCTTTTAAATTGACCTCTCTGCCTTGAATTTAATTGATCCAACAGATTCCCTCAGAAGTCAACCAGTATCTTTTATTAGACCTGTTTTTCCTTCTTTTTTAAAGGCACCTTAATGAATTGTGGTGTGGTGCTGTGGGTCAATACACTCCACTGTAAAGTCGCTTTGAACTACAAGGTCGGCATTCAAGCTTACCAGCTGCTCACTGGAAACCCTATACAGGGTCACTATGGGTCGGAACTGATGGCACTTAACAACACTGAGACATGTGTATTGCTGAGAAAACTTGTCTTCAATCATTCACTGATTATACAGAACAAACATGTTCAAACATTTTGTTTGAACTAAACTCATGTAATGTATGAACTGGAACGCTGGTAACAATGCTTACTGGTTTACCCTCATACTGTTTAGATGAAGGAAAACATATGTTTCTGCTCATTTCAATGTCTGGCCTTTCAATTTTGCTAAATATTCTGTTTCCCAAGGGAGAAGTGGTTTTTGTTGTTGTTGTTGTTTTTTACTGTGTCAGGTGATTTTTCTAAGTCTAAGTTTCTAAGTCTAATTTTTAAGTCCTGGTGTGGCGCTGTGGGTTAATGAACCAGATTGCAAAGCTGTTTGAACTGCAAGGTTGGCGGTTCAAGCTCATCCTCAGAAACCCTATACAGGATAGCTATGGGTTGGAATTGACTTGACGGCACTTAACAAATTATAAATAGCTATAAACATGCTGTTTCATAATTTTCTACTTCAGTTTAATTTTATATTTCTTATAATTTAGATTATAATAAACACATGCAATGAATGGTTTTAGTTCTCATTTAGTTTGAAAGCTTTATTTTTACAAGTATTTCTACTTTATCTAAGGAGCCCTGAGAGTGCAGTAGATTACAATCTGGTGGCTGCTAACTGCAAGGTCAGCACTTCCAGTCTACTAGTCGCTGTATGGGTGAAAGATGAGGCTTTCAGCTCCCATACAGATGAACAGTCTTGGAAGCCCGATACAGGGTAGCTATACACCGGAACCTACATGATGGCACACAATTATCACCACCACCATAGCTTACGTGGAATAAATACTCGAAGACTGCTGTTGTTGAGCGCCAGTGAGTTGGCTCTGACTGCATAAGGTCTCTGAGGGGCAGCTGGTGGGTTTGAACCTCTAGTCAAGTTAGAAGGTAAGTGCATAACGTACAGAAACATACCAGATCGTTGTTGTTGTTGTTATCATTACCTACCATTGAGTCAGTTCCAATTCACAGTGACTTTATGCACAACAGCAGGAAACACCACCAAGTCACACATCACACTCATAATCGTCATTAAACTTGAGCCAATTTGTTGTTGCCACTGTACAAATCCACCTTGTGGGCATCTTCCTCTTTTTCACTGACCCTATACTTTATCAGGAGTCCTGGTGTGGTGCTGTGGGCTAATGCATCAGACTGCAGAGTCCTATGAACTGTAAGGTCTGTGGTTCAAGCTCACCAGCTGCTCCTTGGAAACCCTATACAGGATCGCTATGGGTCAAAACCGACTCGACGGCCCTTAACAAAAACATACTTTATCAAGCATGATGTCCTTCTCCAGGGACTGGTCTTTACTGAAAATATATTCTAAGTATGAGAGATGAAGCCTCACCATCCTAACTTTGAAGGAGCTTTCTGACTGTATTTCTTCCAACACAGGTTTGCTTGTTCTCTGGCAGTCAATGGTACTTTACTATTACTCTCCAACACCATAATTTAAATGCATCAATTCTTCTTTGATAGTCCTTCTTCATTGTCCAACATTTACATGCATATGAAGCTACTGAAAATACCATGGCTTGGGTCAGGTGTACCTCAATCCTCAAATTGACATCTTTGCTTTTGGACATTGTAAAGAATTCTTGTGAATCAGATTTGCTAATGCAATATGTC
>NW_006408621.1:6380887-6386383 GCF_000296735.1 Chrysochloris asiatica
CCTTGACAACCTCAATCTCTTCTCCATTGATAAGAATGCTGTTTATTGGTCCAGTGGTGAGGATTTTTGTTTTCTTTACATTGAGTTGTAATCCATACGTAAGGCTGTGCTCTTTGATCTTCATACAACAATATATAGGACATTACAAATACACTCTATATCTCACTAGAAAATACATCAGAAAAGTCACAAAACAGTATCCCTCTGCTACTCCATAAAGCATCCTTTGTCCATAAAAGCCACCTGAGACAGAAATGCAATGTTTCTCATTATCACTCACCAACCTCATGTAGCCAAATTTCAAAAATGAATGGATGTTTAAAAAGGTAAGAAATGAAGGCTTGCATTTTGTACAATGGTTAAATTCAACTTGGAAGTAGAAATAACAATTTAGTTGTTTGAATGATCTCACGCTTTTAGATTTTCCAGATGGTGATAATATTTTTTATTGAAATGTGTCCATTGCTGCACTGAGAAAGAAAAAACTATGCTCTAGAACAACATGAAGATTGAGAAAAATGTTCCAAAATTTTTAGACAGAGGATCGACTCTTTTTAAGTAGTAACTATACCACGAAAGCAGCAGAATACATATAGACTTCCTTAAACTTATTTTTCAAATCTTCTTCTAGTCTAGTCAGAAGATACCAGTTTTACAAGACAGCAAGGGGGAAGTATAAAGAGATTAAAAAAGGAGAAATATAACAAGAACATCACATACTAACAGAATTAATTTTGAAAAATATTCCAGGTAGAAGATAAATTGAAGAAAATAAAATGTAAAACAAATTGAATTCATTTGATAAATTTGTTCCCAGCAAATTGGCAGCATTACAGAAAGCAATAAGAGCATTTTGAGGTAATGGTTACATTGAAAGCTAAAACATAGAAGCACTGATATTGTTTTTGCATAAATGTGAATTAAACAACAAATAAGTTATGTTCCTTCACCATTCATTCAAATAATAATTTATATCCTTTCATCAGCATTATCTAAGGAACTCTGGTAGCGTAGTGGTTACGAATCGGACTACGAACCTTAAGGTCAGCAGTTCGAAACTACCAGCCGCTCCACGGGTGAACGATGAACCTTTCTGCTCCCGTGAAGATTTACAGCCTTGGAAACCCTGTATATAGTCACTATGGGTTGGAACTGACTCGACAGCACTTAACAACAACATCATCATTATCTATATATAGTGATCAAAAGATTTTTTTGGTCACACCAAGAAAGCATAACAAAATGCTTTGGAGACAATAAAGACATAAATATAAAACAATGTTTTATTTTCTCCATGCACAATAAAATTGACCGAAATGCTGAATTACCTTTAAAATATTGCAAAGGTACATTCAAATCAGCAGTGTGGCGGATAAATCAGGGTACCAATGACTTGTGATTTGTATTTGAGGAAGAGAAATGAAGTATCACAGAAGAGTAGAAAACCAAAGGAAATACATCTGAATTACAGTGCTGAGATAAATTATTATGCTTCATAGTCTTTCATTAGTATCTGTGTAAATACATTTGTATTGTTCTGGTCTCCTTGGGAAGGTTGTCTGTATTACTGAGTGTAATTAGAATATCCAGTAATGAGGAGAACGTAATTAAAAATTGCATATAAGCATATGAAATGTGAAATGTCATCCCCCTGGTCCTTCCCATACCTATCTATATGAAATACCAAAACTATAATATTATGCCTCTTAAATGTAAATATTTGAAGACATTTTGGTTTAAAAATAATATTAAATCTAAAGGATAATTAGGGTCTGGAAAAGCAACAGTGATAGTATCAAGAAATGACATGCATATTAAGAGGTAAAAATCATAATATCTCAAATCACTTCAAAGCTAAGATTACACAGAGCATTTAAGCAGTGGTCACTTTTATAAAGACGCCACAAGGTTCATAATTGTTTACTTAATTACGCTATTAAACAAATTCTATTTTGACTCATAAAAGCAAGACATCCTCAGATAAAATCATAGCCTACCAAAACATTCTCACTTAAGAACTATCATGCATATTTCAGGCCATACAATTACTTTAAAAACACACACACGTTTATATGGAAAAGAAGGACTGTCACTTCAAACACACGGGTCATTTTCCTTAGTTTGTGGAAGAAAAGTGAATATCCAAAAATGTAGCATAAAGTTTAAATTCCTGTATTATAAGGATATCTTCCTCAGTTTTCATTTTAGTTTAAAAAGCTACCAATCAACTTTCTAGGTTTGTCTCTGAGGCAAATATCAATATATTATAAACGCGAGATTTAACATTCTGAATTAAGGTTTGATACAGCGCCACCTTGTGATAACACGCAGAAAATTCAAACCTTCTGGGAAATGCATGCGGAGCTAAAAGAACTCAAGACCATATGCAGTTTAACATTGAACAGTGGTTATGAGTCAGGCTGCTAACCTCAGGGTCAGCAGTTCGAAACTACTGCAATAGAAAGATGAGGCTTTCTGCTCCGTAAATATTTACAGCTTCAGAAACCCTGTACAGGGTCGCTATGGCTCGGAACCGACTCCACGGCACAAAACCACAAGAGAGCTCAAGACCGCATGCAGTTTAACATTGAACAGGAAGCAAGCACTAGATTACTTATCTTAGTGAGAAGTGAGCTGGTTGAAGGTTGGATAGTAGAATAGGCTTTGAATTGGCTTTGTTGTTGTTAAGTGCTGTTGAGTCAGTTCTGACCCATAGCGACCCTGTATAGGGTTTCCAAGGAGCAGCTGGTGAGCTTGAACCACTGACCTTGCAGTTCAAACGGCTTTGCAGTCTGGTGCGTTGATCCACAGCGCCACACCAGGCAGGACTCGTGAATAGGAGTAGTTCATATATTTTCCACATACATTGAGGTCTTGGTAGTTCATATCTGTTCCATGTACATTGTGGTCTTGGCGAGCTGCTTAACATCTCAAGGTTTGAATTTTTTCAGTGATGGTGGTGGTTACATGCCGTGGAGTAGGTTCTAACTCATAGCGACCCTGTACAGGGTTTCTGAGGCTGTAAATCTTTACGGGAGCAGAAAGCCTCATCTTTCTCCCGCGGAACAACTGGTAGTTTGGAACTGCTGACCTTGCGGTTCACAGCCCCATTCGTAACCACTACACTACCAGAGCTCCTTATTTCATCTTATAGCAGCCCTTAAAGAAAATGTGTCATTTTATTTTGAAGGATACTGTGTTGATTTGTGAATACAATGCTGTAAACTGACCTGACTCTCCAATCACTCAGCTCCAAATACAATTGCTTACAAGAGCACATGTCTCCACCATGTCAGCAGGCATGTTCAGTCACATATTAAATTCCATGTAGTGCCAGTATATACTTCAACAGATAGATACTCAGACCCCACTTTACAGCGCAGTAAAACAAACCTTTCAGTTGACCACTGATCACTGCCTTTGAACTAGTCACTTCACTTCTTGGAAAATTTTTTCAGTAGAGTGGAAAAAATTATATAGTGTTACTTCATAGGGTTGTTTCCAAAAATAGGCATGATTAGGATCATTGTTGATCATAGTATATGGCATATTCTAAAACCTCTATCAAATTAACAGTTGTGGTATTGTCTCACATTCTTTTTAATATCTCAAGTACATAATTCAGTGCCTACCACATAGAGTCCACTAGCCACTCTGCAAAAAGACGAGGCTTTCTGTTCTACTAAAGACTTACAGCCTCAGAAACCCTATGAGCTGGAAAATACTCAACAGCACACAACAACAACAACATAACAATGCACTGTAAGAGATCAACAAATATTTTTGTAAATTTTGAGAAGCATATTGCCAACATGCTAGATTGAGTTCAATATGCATTATTCAAAAAACTAAAATGCTCCTGTTATTGTTAAGTGCCGTTGAGTTGGTTCTGACTCCTAACAACCCTGTACAGGTTTCCAAGAAGCTGCTTGTGTGTCGTGTATGAACCACCAGCCCTGAGGTTAGCAGTCCAGTGCTTATCCTACAGTACTAGACCAGAACTCTGTAACTGAGATACATAGCTGAAAAATACAAATTAATAAGACATAACTTCTCATTAAGCTCCAAAGTAAAGAAGAATAGAACCAAGACTACAACGAATTATTACACAAGCCAGAAGTATGTGCAAACCATAATAGGAGTACAAACAAAAGAATAATTAATTTAGAGACCAGTGAGACTTGAAAAAATATATACAGGAGTAAAATAGCAATGCAAAACTTATGAGGATTACCTCATTTCTCTGCTACACACTTTATCTCCACCCGTCTTTTTATGGTTCATTTGTAATAATGGGGAGAGAGAATGTATTTGCAGAGGCAGAACTAATCACTTCTAAACTAATCAGTACAGAGGAAGGCAAATTGTAGTGAGCTTCCAGTTCCCAAATATTTCTCATTTAAAAGTGAAAACATTTTGAAAAGATTTAGACTAAATTCTTCCCTATTCCTTTGGGTAGTCTTTATATGTGTTATTTAAATCATACATGACAAAAAGCAGAGCAGCTGCTTTTGTGTCATCGTGCATAGCAACATACAATGATGAAACAAAAAGCAGCCTAGAACCTCCCTCTATTTGTGCCACATTGATGAAGAGGAAAGATCTAGTCATTGGATACTTGAGAGAGGACAATAGACAAGGAGAAAGACATGGAAAGATTCTAGAGATGTCAGCGAAATTTTCACCATAGCCAAAGTATACAAAGTAGTTGTCAAAGTACATTTTGATTGATGGCATAAAATACAGCTGGATCAATAAAGATTGCTTTGAGGTCACATTGTAGCTCCTGATTCTACTCTAGGATTTGATGTGCTGTAGTACGTCATACCTAAAGTGAATTTTCTAATTTTTCATGTATGTCCTGTGGTACATAGTACAAAATTTCTCCCAAAGGAGACTCCACAAAGTTGCATAATGTGCTTCATTTTCCTCCAGATCTGCCAAGAGGCAAGCGAGAACAGGTCAACAGTGATCTGTCATATACTTTAGGAAACATCTGTCTATCATTAAACTTAGTGATTAACAGAAAATAGCCAATTCAGTCGAAGACACATTTAGCAGGCATCCATTTATGTATAAAAAATTGCACAAAGTTGTTGTGGGAGCTGAGATATATATAAATATATTTTATAATAAATGAATATGTAGGTGTAATAAAAGGTGTTGCTAAAAAACCACAGAAACCTTTATAAAACAAAAGTATCAAAATGTGAAGCTATTGTTTCCCAATATTTTCTCACATAGGTCTATACACTGAAGACAGTGTTTCCCTAAACTTTCCCCCAAAGAATTCATCACTCTCAGATTTATACCTGTTAAAACACCAGTTTTGGCATTCTTGAGGGTCTCAAATCACATTCTTTTTAAATGTTCTTTGAAGAAGAAAAAGAAAACTGAAAGGGGTTAAGATTCAGGCTCTAGGGTGGAAGGGGTAGAGTTTCCCAACAAAATTCTCTTAAGAATTCTTTGAAGAACGAGCAGCTGTATTTCCATAAG
>NW_006408621.1:6387018-6398464 GCF_000296735.1 Chrysochloris asiatica
GAGATTGAACCACTGACCTTGTAGTTCAAATGGCTTTGCAGTCTGGTGCATTAACCCACAGCATCACACCAGGACTCCAACCTTATATATATACACCATACTTTTCCTCCTAATTCTAGTGAGTAGCTAAAAAAGCAATACTATGAAACAGAAGATAATGCAAGACATACGAACAAACCCAAAAGATAATGATGGCTAAGTTTTTCTAGTAGAGAGTACTTTGAAGGGAGCAACAGACAAGAACAGTGGGAGGAGATAAAATGCATAGTTCATTATTTATTCATTTGACAGATATTTTTATTGGCTTATTTGTACCAGGCAAGCGAGCATATGTTAAAAAAAGAAGTATAAAAAGGCAATTTCACCAAGTGAGAATCATTAAGAAAATAAATCACATAGGATGGCACAACCAGCTGTGAGAAGGAGAAGATGGGCTCCTTGTACTTTAGAATTGGGGACCATCGTCCTGCGAAGTTTGCATTTGTGTTGAGGCTTTTAAGACAGGCTTTCCACAAGCCTAAGTCAATAGTGCAGAGGAGCCAGCCCACCTAATGCTCTTGCTGCAGTCTGATGACTGAGATGAACCTTCTTTGTTTTGAGATTGGATGTGAGAGACAGAAGCAAGACCATGTCATTCCTTAAATGCCCTGTACACTAGTTTTTATTTTATTCTTAAGTGAAATGGAAAATCATTGACAGCCTTTAAGTAAGGAACTAACATGATAAATCTTAAAAGATTTTATTTTTAACTTGTGGAATGGACTAGTAAATCTCCTCTGTGACAAGCTAACGGGATTAGAAATGATGAGCATTTGAAAGGAGAATTTTAACCAAGATGGATGGGATACAGAAACAAAGCAGGAAGACTCTTACTTAGTCCACAGGCATCCCTGGCAAATGGGAGTGTCTATTATTTGACCCAACCCTAATCTTAAGTGTTACATGGATCCCTTAACCAAATGCTTTCCTGTCTTGCTCAACCTTAAATCCTCATGGCTCCTCTTGTCCATTTATGAACTTGTCCCTATCCTTTAAAACTAAACTCCAGTGTGACCTCTTCTGTGAAGTCTTTACTCAGTACTGCTTAATAAAGCTGCTCAGTATTGATAAACATATCTCTTTAATATTTATTTTATCTTGCACTCTATGGTTGAGCATATATTATCTTTTCTCAGATTTTGGTCTTCAAAAAGTGAATATATGCTTAAACTTTAATATTTTCAGTGTCTAGTAAAATGCCTCCACCAAAGGAGGACATCATTAAATGTCTGTTCTATTACTGAATTGTAACAGAACAATAAAGTTTGACAATTTCAGAGGATAAGGTTTGACAATAAGGGAAAGTAGCAAATGGCTTTTTCCTCATCTGACTGAATGTTTCCATGTATGGAGGATAGATTTCTTCTGGAATTATCTGGTAGGATTTTACTAGGCTAATTATTGTTGTTGTTGTTGTTAAGTGCCTACGAGTCGGTTCCAATCCATAGCGACCCTGTATAGGGTTTCCAAAGAGCAGCGGGTAAGCTTGAACCGCCGGCCTTCCAGTTCAAATGACTTTGCAGTCTGGCATATTACCCCACAGAGCCACACCAGGACTCCAGGCTAATTATTAGAGAACATTTAATTCTTATTTTAAGTTTATTTTTAACCAGAAGCAGAAAATTGTATCACAGAATCCTGTATCTACATGTTATATGACAAAACTCATTAAAACAGATTTGCAGCCTTACTATCTCTCTTTTACTTATTCTGCTTATGACAGATTTTGTAAAGCATAGACAAAGTTCCAGCGATACTTATAAATATTAAATATTAAATACTTGTGATAAATTGTTTAGAACGATCTAGTTAAATATTAAACAATGCATGACACTGTGGAATGTGAAAAATATCCCTTTCTGGTGTGCCAGTATTATTGTGATAAGCAGAATTATAATATAGTCACCATATCCCCTTTCCCTGATACATATAACCTGTATCATCCCCTAAGTGTGGTCTCGACCTGTGAATATTGTAGGATTATCACTCACTGGTTGTTATATGGCAAAGATGAAGTAATTCTGCAGCTATACTTAAATACCTGAATCAGTTGATTCTTAGTTAATTCTCTTAAAAAATAGTCTAGAGGTCAGTAGTGGAGGAATTGTGAAGCACTGATAGAATTTTCCTTACACACACATACACACACACACACACACACACACACAGGTACACTACCTGGAACAGATCAGATTCTAAATGAATATTTGATAAATGAATGAAACAGCAAAAAGAAAAATATGAATGCATTATAAATGTAATTTACTAGGAACCATATAATTCCAGGAGTGGGAATTGTCCCAAGGTCCTTAGCAGCAGTAAGACATTAAGTTTTGGAAGAAGTGCAGCCAAAGTGCTCCTTGGAAGTCAAGATAGCCAAACTTCGCCTCTCATATTTTAAATATATTGTCAGGAGGGACCAGTCATTGGAGAAGGATATCATGTTTGGTGAGGTGGAGGGACAGAGAAAAAGAGGAAGACCCCCAATGAGATGGATTGGCCAAGTGACAGCATCAATGGACTCAAGTGTGGCAACAATAGTGAGGTTGGCCCAGGATCGGGCAGTGTTTCATTCTGCTGTGCATAGGGTCACTATGGGTCAGTACCGACTCAGTGGCACCCAACAACAACAACAACAAGGCAATATATATTTTACAATGGATGGGATTTCACTGGATCTATTTTCCACAGAGCAGGCGTTATGTGTGCAAACAGGCATTTTCCAAATGCAATTCAGCTATGATGATAGCTTAACCCTTTTCCCATCTTATCTTGGGGTGTATTTTGGCTATATATTATTTAATGTAATAGTATATGGCAAGATAGCTAAAGGTATCGGGTGCTAACTGAAAGGTGTGTAGTTTAAATCTACCAACTTTTTCATGGAAGAACAATATGGCAGTCTGTCCTCATAGAGATCTCATACAACCTTGGAAATTCTGTGGGCCACTTCTACTGTGCCCTATACAGCTGCTGTGAGCCCCGATCAACTAGGTGGTGACAAGTTTGGTTTTCGGTTATATATTATTGAAAGTGAGTCTTCTCTGACAGCACTTAATTTCGCAGAGTAAAAAGGGACCTTTACCCGTTGTTTATCTTTTACTCAGGTTTCAACACATTGGGTTGATTACAGCTTTTACACTGGGTTCATTACAACTTTCTGATTACTTTACCAGTAGTCTCAGGGGCTAACATTGGGTCAATTTAGACCTAGACTAACTAAAGATGGAGTAACTCTCCAATCCACCAAAGGTAGTGGTGGTAGTGTTAAGTGCCGCTGAATTGGTTGCAACTCCTCGCAACCCTGGATAAAGTTTCTGTGGAGCTGCTGGCAGGTTTAAAGAACCAATGTTGGCATTAGCCATCAAATGCTAATCCTACAGTGCCATACCAGGACTCCAATAAACCATTAGATGTGGTTTTCATGCCCACAGAGTTAGAATTCAAACCCAATTCTCATGATCTATTGACTTCATTTTTAAATGTTTTAATTGTGAATGAGTGACAGTTTATGTGGGGGAACGTCAGTTTTACATTCGTTGTTTCATTGCAATGATTACTATCTTTTCTATGAATTATCATTCTACAGTATTTGCTTCTATTCCATTGTTTGTTTTTTCATGGGTATGGGGATATACACAGAAACTCTCAGGAATATACAATCATTTAAACAACCCAAAGGGACATTCTGCACACCTACATCCTGGCCACCAGCACACAGCCTTTCTCTTTCCATGAATCTAGAGTCCTCTCTGCTGCTCTATTCCTCCTTGCCTTTATCTCTGTCTCCATCTCTGGTATCATTGTTTCTGGGTATAATGTCCCACATTCTGCTCATGCTCTTCTCCCCCTTGATGGTCCTAGGATCCTCTCTTCCTAGACTGTAAGATTAACTATTCCCCTATTTTTGTTACAAAACTTCTACCTTTATAGTTGCAAATTAGTCATGATAACAATTGTTGTTGTTAAGTGCCGTCGAGTCGGTTTCGACCCATAGCAACCCTGTACAGGGTTTCTGACTATTAATTCATAAGAATCTCATCCCCATCTCTTTTCACCAGACCCATCTAGACAAGATGACTACTACTCAGTTGGGATTCTACTTTCCCCCTCACACTCAAACTAAACTCCCTCTTGAAAACCTGTAAACCAATCACTTCATGCCTTTATAGCCCCTCCCATTTTAGGTAGCCAGTGTCTAAGTTGCCTGTCCCTATCAACCCTGTATACAGAGGGATAGGATTTATCCTTATGTGCAGACAGACGCCTTCCCTCTCAGTTGGTATTTAGAGCTACTACGTCTACAAGAATAAGTCAAGTTCATCAAATTGTAGCAATTTACACTTGTTTCCCTTATCAAAGAAATTTTTTATCTTCCTCTAGTCAAGTTCTGATCATCAAGCCATCAAAGCTAGGTTGATGGGTATTATCCACAAGTTTGGGCATTCTTGTGCGGTGCAACTCCCCCTCACTCCACATCAGCTGGGCACTTCACTCTCAGCTTTAGCTCTCTGTGGCTATGACCATGTCATATGGACTATTTTTCAATATAACATTTGATCGGCAGGTACAAAAAAGGCAATTGAAACATTTGTTACACAGTTATCTTTTTGTTAAACTTTGGAGGGCATTTCATCCTGGGCTGACCTCATCAGAATGAGTTCAAGGTTTTTTGTAGATATCTCATTCTTGTAACTAGGATGGTGCTGTTACAATGAACAGTCCTATTTCCAAAGACCAAATCCTGAACATGAAATTCAGTTTCCCCAATGTGAGCCCCTGCCATGTCCACCATGATGGAATCCCAGGTTGTATATTTAGTTGCTTGGAGAATAAAGTAACCGTGAGGTTTTCCTTATCTTCTCACATTTATTCCAAGTAGAGAAGACTTTTCTAGAAACTCAGTGCTAGAATTTGTTTTCCCTGCCCCACAAATATAAGCTATAAAGCCTGAGACTTCAGCAATAGATTTGAATGATGAAGATAGGCTAACAGACTAAGATTAACGAAAGTGTAAAGAAGAAAAAAGCAAACCCCTCGTCCAAACAATGCTTATGGCTAACAGTCATCAACTTGTAATCGCATTATTAATAAGGAGCTCATCATGGTACAGCCTTTGGGTGAAGGAACTAGGTATATTGCCAGGCCTCAGTTAGCACAGTCGATCCTGAAATCCCAGATCAAAGATTCAAACTTAGCAGAGAACTGGAATCTAAACAAAAAATCAGGATCAGACTCCAGTTACATTAACTTGAAACAATCACTGGGTAGGGTTAACAACCTTGTGATTGTTGTTGTTGTTGTTAAGTGCCGTCGAGTCGGTTTCGACCCATAGCGACCCTGAATAGGGTTTCCGAGGCTGTAAATCTTTACGGGAGCAGATCGCCTCATCTTTCTCCCGCGGAGCAGCTGACCTTCCGGTTCGCAGCCCGATTCGTAACCACTACGCTACCAGAGCTCCTTGTGATTACATCACCAGTATTCTCAGGAACTAAAATAGGATGAACCAACATGGGATACCACTCACTGATTGTTATATTATATAGCAAAGATGAAGGACTGCTGCAGGTGCAATTAAATACAAAGTAACCCCCCACTCACCAAAAGGTTGTATGGATGTCGTATTAAACAACATTAAGTGTCATCAAGTTGGTTCTGTCTCAGTGACACTGTCTAGGGGTTTCTAAGGCTGGACATTTTTGTGGGAAAAAGAAAGCCTCATCGTTTCCCATGGAGTAGCTGATGGGCTCAAACCACCAACCCTGTATTTCACAGTCCAGTGTTTATCCCAAAGAGCCACCACATTCCCCAATAAACATTTTTATTGTTATTGTTGAGTACCATTTAGTCAGTTCCAACTCATAGCAACCCTGTATAGTGTTTCCAAAGAGCAGTGGCTGGATTTGAACCTTGCAGTTTGCAGTCCAGTGCTTACCTTTCAGTGCCACGACAGGTTTTATTAAACTCATGTCCCAGAGAGTCAGAATTGAAATCCAGTTTTCCTGATCCATAGACTATTTTCTAAGATGCTATGCAATCAGCAGGAGTGTGATGGCTCAAAGCAATAAGCACTGAACTGTGAACCACAGGGCCTGCAGTTCAAGCCTGCTAGCCACTTTATGGGAGAAATATTAAGACTTTCTTCTCCCACAAAGACTTAAAGCCTCGGAAATCCTACACAGAGTCACTATGTTTTGAAACTGACTCAATGAACAGTACTTAACAACAAATGTAGTCAGCAGGTTCAAAAAAGGCAGCGAAACATCTGGGGCACATTATATTTATAGTTCTATGAGAGGCATTCTTAACTACCAAGGATACAAAGACGAGAAAATATATATCTTCCTTCAAGCACAATATTATAAAGAAGATAAAAAAACAATTATAATAAAATGTAATATTATATGCACTAGGTCCTACCTAGGTGAACCGAGAGGAGAAAAAATATTTACATAAAAACTTGGAACAAAGAAATATCACACAAGGTGACACTTTAAAGATTATTGGGAACTAGATAAAATGCCAAAATAGTGACGTATGATTCAAAAAGTCATAGGAAGAATAGACAAAAAGGATACTTTCTCATTGTGAAAGTGAATGCCTACTGAAAAAGACAGCAGAGTGATACCCAAGGTACACGAGGTACTCATTATAACATTATGCAACATTTTTCTGTAGGACATACGAAACCAAAATCAACACTTTAAAATGAAAAACAAACCTCTCATATCAAATGTCATAATTTTCTGCTTGGAAAACTCTAAGTAAATCAACTGAAAAACTGTTAGAGCAAGTAAGTTCAGTAAAATGACCCAAACCATATAAATAAGTAATCCGTGTAAGAGTTTACGTCATGATGGATCTTCAGGATAGATCGAAGACTCTTGAAAGACCGTATGCTTTGTATCTTAGAGATTATATTAGCCTGTGTACAGTGTATTGAATCAGGATCACATTTGGGTGAGAGAAAGTACAAGGATGAAGCGAATGAGTGTGGTATTGAATCAATGTGTTGAAGGTGACTGAGACATTCAAGTGGAGATTACACTCGTGCAGCAGGTAATTGTCTAAGCAATGGTCACAATAATGGCAATCCTAAAATCTTAGTGGCTTGATGTAGACAAGATTTATTTCTCATTCCCATACAACCAGTACAATTTGGGGAAACAGATCTGTTTCATCTTGCCTCTATACTATCTGGAAACAGGGGTAGTAAGAACTGACAGGTGGCATGAGAGGTTTTTAATGGCAGGGTCTAGATTGAGGACTAAATGTGCCTGACCCAAGTCAGGGTATTTTCAATAGCTTCATATGCATGTGAAAGGTGGACAATGAATAAGGAAGACCCTAGAATTAATTGATGCATTTGAGTTAGGGTGTTGGAGAAGAATATTGAAAGTACCATGGACTGCTAGAAGAACAAACAAATCTGTATTTGAAGAAGTACCATTGCTTGGAAGCTAGGAATGTGAGACTTTGTCTCTCATACTTCATTCATATTATCAGGAGAACCCAATCCCTGGAGAAGGATGTCATGCTTGGTAAAGTGGAGGATCAGCAACAAAGAGGAAACCCTCCATGGAGATGGATTGGCATAGTGACAGAAGCAAGGGACTCTATCTTAACAAAGGTTGTGAGGATGGCACAGAACCCGAAGTGTTTCATTCTGTTGTGCAAATGGTCATATCAGTCGGAACTGACTCGTTGACACCTAAAATAACATTGGGTGATTCTTAAAGTTTTCTCCTGATCCAGGATAATTAGGAACTGGGATAAATTAATACACTTTATAGGAGTTCTGGTATAGCGCTGTGAGTTTGTGCACTGGACTTCAAAGTCAAGTTTGGACTGCAAGGAAATCCTATGAGGGTCATTATGGGTCATAACCAACTCAACAGCACTTAACAACAATACAGAGAGCCTGAGAGATGTATAGAGACCATTAAGTCTGGCTTCTTTGTGTTGATTTTATTAATTTTTATATGTGATTTGTGTGAAAGTTTACATAGCAACTCAGTTTGTCATTGAACAATTCATATACAATTCATTTTACGCCATTGATTTATAGTCACCACAGTGTAACAGAACCCTTCTCACTTCCTCCTGTGTTTTCAGATTCCATTCGTCCGTATTTCCTCCCCTTTCCTACCTTTGGAATTCTGTCTCTGAGCAAATGCTGTCCCTTTTGATCTAAAATAGTTAATTTCCCTATAGAATGTGCACCTCCACGTGTTATTGTTCACTTTATAGATTTGAATATTTTTCGACTGAAAATTGAGCCATGGGAGTGAGTTCAGTTCTAGACTTGAAGGGTGGTAAAGGTGCATAATCTCAAGGGTTGCACCTGTGAGCCTTACCTCTTTTAAGTTTTGTTTCATATTTTTTTCCCCTACTGTCTGCAGGATCTTCTAATGTGATCCCATTAAAAGCAGCCAGAGTGAGAACTGGGCACCATCTCATTCTTCTGATATCAGGGTCATGGCTTAAACGAGTCCATTCTAGCTGGATATTATCTTGACTTTCTCTCCATTTGGAAGTTCGAAGACTGAACCAATTATTCCTTCTTTTTTGTTGTTGTACTTGTTCTTGTTTACAAATTGACATCATAAATTCCCTATTTTCAATCTTGTACATTTATTTACTTTGGGTACTTCTACATCTAGGTTGGTTTCTGGATGATGGTGTCATGTGTGTGTCATTGTTGGTTATCTGTCTGAAGAACCCCCTTTAGTATTTCCTATAAGGTTAGTCTAGTTTTCACAAATTCCCTTAATTTCTGTTTATCTGGAAATGTCCTAATTTCTTCATTGCATTTGAGGAGCAAGTTTACGGGATATATAATTCTTTGTTGGCAGTATTTTTTGTTGTTGTTGTTCAGTGTTTCAGATATGTCATCTCATTGCCTTCTTGTCTGCATGACTCCTGACAAGATATCAAAGCTTAGTCTTATTGGTTCTCCTTTATAAGCTTTTAGTGTTTTTGCCTTTTTTAAAAAACAAAACAAACAAAAAAACAGGATTCTTTCTTTAGCTTTAGTTTTGGAAATTTTTATTATGATGTGTCTTGCTAAATGTATTTAGGTGTCTATCCACTTCGGCGAGTTCTGGTGTGGCACCATATGATGAACACTGAACTAGTAATAGTAAGTGCAAGGTAGTTACTTCAAGCCCATCAGCCATTCCTCAGAAACCCTATATAGTGTTGGTATCCGTGAGAACTTATTTGATAGCACTTAACAGCAACAACAGTAATCCAAGTTGTAGTTCATTGAACTTCTTAAATGTATATCTTCTCATCTTTCATATTGAGACAGAGGACAAGATGGCACTTTGAGGTGGAGCTATGGTGGTATAGTGGGTTATGTACTGTGCTGCTATCTATAAGGTCAGCAGTTCAAATTCACCAGCTACTCTGAAGTAGAAATATGAGGCTTTCTGCTCCTGCAAAGATTTACCCTCAGAAACCCTTTACAAAGTTGCTAAGAGTCAGAACTGACTCAACAGCAAGCAGAATAGAATTGGGTACCTTCAGTGGTAAAGAAATCAAGTGACAGTGGTCACAGAACCAGCTAGAATCAGATCTAGCCCAATAGTCATGTGTAGAAATGACCAATTTATCCTCTACCTAACCTTTATGATGTCAGAATGCAAAAAGCACATCTCCATCAATACCCCAGATGTGGACAAAATACCATCTTTGTGAATCACCTTTCACAATTAGGATGTACAAAAGACTCATTTTTGAGCAGAATCATCCTGTGATTAACACCAATCAGATGCCAGCTGCCGTCCTAAATGACCCTAGTAAAGAAACCTGAACCAGGATTCTGGGAACCACACTGGCAACTTGAGTCCCTGTCCATCACTTGGCCAACCAAATGAAATTTCTTCACTTTTAGTTGTTTCAGGGCTCAACAGCCAAGCTGAGTGAGACCTGGGAGACCACAATAACATTTTTGGTAAGCTGCTTCATCTGTACCCACTGGCACCACAGCATAAAGTTGCTACCTTCAACTAACCCCAGTATTTATAGATTCCCCCAGAAAACCTCATTGTATCTAAAAGTGCCAGCCCAAACGAGCTTACAGGAAGTAGCAGCTGCTGGGGGAGATACCCTTTCCCCACTACATAAGAGGCAGGGGACATCCTATTGGGTTCCTCCTTTGACCCAAGAGCTTATGCCTAGTCAGAACCATAGTGGAGAGAGAGAGAGAATAGGACAATATTAGCTCTAGCAGTCTCCAGGCCCCACACCTGACACCTAAGAACAGTGGTGAGAGTTCATGATCTATTTCCAATTGCTGATATATTCTATTGGCAAATAATACCCAGTGTACAGGGCATTTTTAATACTTACAACCCATCTTAGCTAGATTATTAGTTTTAAATACTTCACTAACCTTCAGGTAAAGATGGATGGTGATTGAAAACGCTTATAGAGAGTGCAACTTTGCCATGATGTAAAGCCACTCAGCCTCACATTCTTTTTCCAAGACTAGATATGGAACCCGGAAACTTAGAGCACTATGGTAGGCTCATCTCATTCTTCTGATATCAGACACAAATACTGCTTGCTAATAGGAAGAATGGAGATCCCTGACAAGAGATTTTAAATAAGGTTTATGAAGTTAGGCAAAGGCCTGAAGAAGAGCCCTCTTGCTTCTTAGAATTTTTTTTTTTTACAGATTTTAGACAGTTTACTGATTTATCAAAACCCAGAACACTTTGAAAATGCTAGAATGGTTAGTGCTATTTTTAGTGAACAAATTACCCTGGGCATTAGAAAGAAACACAAAAAGACAAAGGGGAATATTGTCATGGGTGTTGGGCACCTGGCAGAATTAACTTACCTGGTAACAACAATAGAGAGAAAGAGAAAAAGAAGAGATAGGAAGGGAGGGAAGATCATAGGAAAACACGTAAGTGACTTTGTTAGCTGTAGTCCTATAGAAGGCACCTGGAAACAAATAAAGGAGGATCTCTAGTACACAGAGAGTCCTGTGGTGATAGGCTAAGCACTGGACTGCTAGCCACAAGGTCAGTGGTTCAAACCCACTAGTCACTCCTCAGAAATCCTATACAGGGTCACTATGAATCATAACCAACTTCACAGCACTTAACAATAACTAGTAGGTGGTATGTTTAGCTCCTTTAAGTAAAAACAAAAACAAACCAAAAAAACCAGCAGATTTATTGTAAATAAGGTCACTGAAAGAACTTTTCTAAGAAACCAAATGATGGAGCCACTCAGATTCTAACCACAGTGTCAGAGGGAGAAGTCTGATTAGAAGGGACTAGAGGCCCTCCATCCAGGCCCATGGTTATTGCAAATACGAAGGGAAAGACAACCAAATCTTTAGTGGGTACACAAGCTACCCACTCACTTTTTTTTTTTTTTTTTATGTTTT
>NW_006408621.1:6400082-6428017 GCF_000296735.1 Chrysochloris asiatica
CTCCCTACTTGTATATTGCCCCCTCCCTATCACCCAAACTATCCTGTGTCTAATCCCTGCCCTGTACTCCACCTTCCCCTCCCTCCCCTCACCCACTCCCACCCAACATCCCAATAATCAAAAAAGAATCCTCCCCACACCCCTTTAGTATGGGTTCTTTCCCTTAGTCTTTTACAATAGTGGTCCTATGCAGTATTTCTCTTTTTGTACCCACTCACTTTTAACTCACCCAACAGGTCCTACTTTCAGGAGTTGGGCGCTCCAGAAAAAGGGGGTACTGTATTGGGAAGTTATTCCTCTCTAAGAGGCTCATCACACCCATTCTGTGGGTGAGAAACTATGTACCATTGGATATGGTGGCACCTAGTGGGTGAACACATCCATGCTGTCATTAGTCAGAAATGAGTTAGCCGTCAAAATACAATATTCTGTACTTCCTTCTGGAATGCAAAATCAAGAGCAGGTACTCATAGAATACTGGCAAGCAGAATTTACAGTAATGCCCCCAGAAAATTGCAGGTACATAATAAGTGGGTTTTTTATTTTTTGTATAGGCCTGGTGTGGTACTGTAGGCTAAACACTGGACTGTTAATCACAAGGTCAGCAAAACAGTTAGCAGACAGAGTGTGGGGATTCTCCATAGCAGAATCAATTCATCATACTACAGTAAATGGAAAGTTAAGCAAATTGTGGCACTGTGGGTTAATATGCCAGACTACAAAGCCATTTGAACTGCAAGGTCGGCAGTTCAAGCTCACCAGCTGCTCCTTGGAAACCCTATACAGGGTCGCACACCACCACCAACAAAGTGGTTGTTTAAGAAGAATAGTTCAGAAAAAAGATTACAGGCAAGAATGATTATATAGTACATTAGAAAGTTTACAATGGATACTCTTTGCATTTCATGAAGCTACTATGAGAAATTAAAACAGTAGTAATAGAACTGGCATTGTGGACTAATGCATCAGACTGAAAAGCCATCTGAACTGCAAGATCAAAGGTTCAAGCTTACCAGCTGCTCCTTGGAAACCCTAAACAGGGTTGCTATGGTAGGAATCTACTCGCAGCACGTGACAATAGAACTTGCAAGTATGTTATTCAACCTTCGAAAGAGCCATTATGTAAGGAAATGTTATTGTTGTTAAGTGCCATCATCATAGTTCTAGATCATCAAATAGCACTAAATTGTCTGTTAACAGAACAAGGAGGTACCTGCACACTGTAACTAACACACCCTGCTATAATCACGTCATTTCCTATGGGAAGACAGAGAGAGATATTTAAAAAAAAAAAAAAAATGCATGGTAAAACTAAGCTGGCTCCACAGGTTTAATCTAAAACCTGAGTATAAGATTTAGAACACAGTAAAACTGGCACTCCCCTCTTTAACGTGTTTTCTGCCTTTTCCTGAAAGTTTTCATTGTTGCTGAATGGTGTTGAGTCTATTCCTACTCACAGTGACCCATAGGGTGGTCCAAGGAGCAGATGGTGAATTTGAACCACTGATCTTTCAGTTCAAACCGATCTTGTGGTCCAGTGTTTATTCTACAGTGCCACTTCGTTTTGCACAAATTTATTACTCTTGTTTGGACCCTGTATTTTTAATGCCCTCATTAAATTTGTTTCTATCCAGCTTAAGCAGTTCCACTTAAAACTGATTTTGTGTCAAAGCTGTTACACTGTTCTCTGAGATCTTTATCTTGAGCCAAAGTCAGACAACACCCCTGATCCCGTTGAAGTAGTTACAGAAGGCTGACCATTATCCCCTATTCCTTTTAAAGACCAGGGTTTGTACTGAAAATAAAGGTGGAAATGAGACAAAGACCCATGAGATAATGCTTGGGGGCAGAGCTATAATACTTATTTCCCTTATTAGGTAACTCAGGCAGTAAAGAAAAACAAGAGGTTAGTATCATAGAACCAACTAGAATCAGATTTAGGCTGCCAATGTGGTGCTGTGGGATAAAGCACTGGACTGCAAAATCAGTTTGAACCACAAGGTCGGTGGTTTAAACTCTCAGTTACTCCTTGGAAACCTTATACATGGTTGCTAGGAGTCAGTATCAACTTGATGGCACTTAACAACAATAACATGCCGAAGTGATTCAAGTGTCCTCTAACCTTTTGATTCCAGAGGCAAATACCACACAAAATCCTTGTAACCCCTTTTCATTACTTTGGACGTGCGGATCAGTTATTGCTGTGAATCATTTTGGTATAAACACCAATCAGATGCCAGTTACTGCCCTATTGTTATGTGCCATCAGTCAAGTCAGTTATAACTCAGCAATCCTGTATAGGGCTTCCAAGGAACTGCTGGTGAGCTTGAATCATCAAGCGTGTGGTTCAAATTGACCTTTTAGTCCACACCAGGATTGCTCTAGAAGAGCCTAATAAAGGATCCTAATAAAAGACTTCTGGCCCAGTACTTCGAGAGTCAGCTTGGACATGACTCCCAGTGTACTCCTTTGCTTGGCCCACAAAAGAAAGCTTCTGTTTTATCTTTCATGTCTATATAGTCAGACTGAGAAAGACCTGGGACACCATGGTAACATTCTTAGGGAAGCTTTCCAATAAATCTTTGACAATTTCCTTTGTGCTTTTGTATGTCTTCCTATTCTGGAACTGTGATCACATCTGTTACTCCTCTGGTCACATTTGTTAATCCTCTTGATGGTGTCCCACATAATTCTTAGACTTCCTATTATCCCTCTAACAGATTAGTATTAAAAATATTTTTCTTCAATTTCACAAATTCTGTCTTTCACTGATCCAATTCTACTACTTGGCCCTTTCTATGCCAATGTATTTCTGAAACTATGTTTTCCATGACTCCTCTCAATTTGTTGAAGGTACCTAAATTTAATTTTGAATTCCTTATCAAGTAGTTCCAATATAATTTCTTCCTCTTGAAGATTTTTTATCTATGCATTTTAGTATTTTAGTCAATTGTTTGAGTCACCTTGTCTTGTTTGTGAACTCAGGTTTTCTCTAAGACATTGTAATGTTATTGTTTTCTCTGTGACATTGTAATGTTATTTGTATTTATTTGATAATTGTATGCTAAGTGGTTACAGCCAGGATTTTGTTGTTGCTGTTTTTCATTTAGATATATGCAGGTAAATGTGCTACACTCTGTGTGTGTGTGTGTGTGTGTGTGTGTATATATATATATATATATATATACACACACACACACACCATGTAAGTTTCATTTGGTTTTTCATGTCTTTGTTTTAGAAGACTTGGGTAGATACCTGCCTAAATTGTCATCTTGCCAAAAGTCCAAGAGTATGAAAGCTAGATAGCAAAAAAAAAACCAGTTAAATACCAAACTACCAATCAAAAGGTTAATGGTTTAAACCCACCTAGAATCATCTCAGAAATAAACATTTGGCAATCTGGTTCCAAACATCACAACCCAGAAGACACTAAGGAATGCAGTTCTACTCTGATATACATGGGGTCACCATGAAGCACAAGTGACTCCTGGCAACTTATTTGTTTTTGTTTTTAGGAAATTTTTCATGGAGTGATTATATCTTAATGATGAAACAGAACAGGTCAAGCATGCAAAAATTTTAAACAATGGAGATAAACTAGAAATTTCAAGGAGTCCTGGTATGGCCCTCTGGATTAATGTGCCAGACTGTTTAAACTGCAAGGTCAGCAGTTCAAGCTCACCAGCTGCTCCTCAGAAACCCTATACAGGGTGACTATAGGACAGAACCAACTTGACGGCACTTCACAACAACAACAAGAACAAGTGAGGGTGAGGCTCAGGGAACACAATCAGTAATCCATTTGCAATATTATGCTTCTTAGTTGAAAAATCCTTATATACTAAGCTTCCGTGGATAAAAGGACACAGTGATTATAACAAACTAAAAAGCAACACCATTTGCAATTTGTAGATTCAGGAACTTATAAATATAAATAGCATACAAAAAGTTTTTACAGATTATTTGTCTTCTATCTATAAAACACCCAACTATGGAAATCTTTATTTATGAAAGGACTTCATGTCTACCATATCTCTTATGAATATTTTCCTTTGTTTTCATATTTTATACCACACATTTACACAATCCTTTGGATACACTAGTCTTAAAAATAGTAAATTCCCTAACAACTACAAAAAGAAAGAGCATAAAACCTATCCTTGATAGCAAAGGAAAAACAGAATTGGTATTGCTGGTATACCTTTATTATCTTTACAACAACTGCTAAAGGAAGGTCTTGCTCAAAAGTCAATGCTAGAGGGTTGAAAAAAATATATATCTTTAATAGTTACAGTAGAATGTGCTTATACCTTCTGGCAAACAGGTTAATGCAATGGAAACTAATTATTCTTCAGGGTCAGAGGACATTCACAATAAAACAAAAGTTAGCCTGTGAATGAAGGACCTCTTTTCACCTGCCGACTTTGCCCATAGGGTGCTGAGTGATTGGGGCTCACTGATTATAACAAGACTATCACATTTGAAATGGCTTTACACCTCTTTAACATTATCAGTAATAGAATTTGAATTGGAACTAAAGCATTTCATGCACTTTCCCATTTTAACACCTTTGATTATTTTTTTCTACATGCAGCTGCTTATTGGTCCTCTATTCTACCCCATGACAATTAGATATCTGGGATTTTACCTACTAATTACATTTGCTTTTGCTCCAAAACAGATCCATGCCAATGAGACATCTGAAAACGTACTTAATGAAAATGTCATGAATTTATAAGCTCCCTTATTCCCACCTTCATTGGCATGCTTTCTTATACAATTTAAGTAGGAAGGTCATCCTGTGGCCCAGTCTATTAAGGTGTGGAGGGGATTGGATGCTGCTGTTAAGAAGGTTCTCACTTAGAGCAACCCGATTTAGGGTTTTTGAGGCTGTAAATCTTTATGAAAACAGAAAGCCTCATTTTTCTCCCATTGAGAAAGTGGTGAATTTGAACTGCTGACCTAGTGGTTAGCAGCACAATACATAACCCACTACGCTATCACGGCTCCTTTCAGAGACTTAGGACTTTATATTTACTATACATTTAATGTGTGCTTGTAAACCTGTTATTCAATGCTATAAATCCTATTCCTTCAACAAGCATTTTTTAATAACCTGGTGTGGCACTGTAGAATATGCACTGGACTGCTAACCACAAGGTCAGCAGTTCAAACCCACTAACGGCTCCTTGCAAACCCTATAAGGATCTCTATCAGTTGGAACTGACTTCAAGGTACTTAACATTTTATGTGAAAGAAACATTGTTTTAAGAACAATGGCAGATTCAATAAGATGAACTTTAAGTGGTTAATTATTGTGCATATAAAGAACTGTACAAGAATAAAGTACAAATGGTACAGAGTCCTAGTGTGGTGCTGTAGGATTAAGCACTAAATGACATGGATGGTTTGAATCGAAAAGTTGGTGGCTCATAACTCACTAGTCGCTCCTCTAAAACTTGATACAGGGTCACTAGGAATTGGAACAGACTCAACAGAACTTAACATAATTGAGCTATAAGAAAATTCTATTGGAGTGTCAAAGAATGAAAATAAATTGGATTAATTCAATTAGCAATCTGTAATTAAAAATTGAGACTGAAAAGAAGCTCTTTGCTAACAAATGCTCTTCACTACTCTTGTCTTATGTGGTGTCAAGCTAATCAGTAACTTCTCAGGTGTTCAGGCCTTCAAGTCAGAAATTGCCTTTTTTAATGAACAAGTCTAGAACTTACATTGAGTTCAAATCATGCATTCTTAAATTACTGTGTGGTTTGAGGGAACATTTCTAAATTTCAGCTGTATTACAAAAACTCACTGAGACTCACAGTCAATCAAATGAACTCATCATGCTCCTGCAGGTTTCAGAGGCAGTGCATCTTTCAGGAGCAGAAACTCTGATGTTTCTTCCATAAAGGCCTAGTGGGTTTACACCGCCAACCTTGTGGTTAGCACGCCAGTGCTTATCCTACAGTGCCATCAGTGCTCCTTTGATTACAAAAAAAGGGGGAATAATTATGCTTACTTCTCTCATAGGTTTATGATGAAGATAAAAAAATTATGTGAATGGATGTTTTTGTAGCGCATGTAATTCTACATTTGTGAGGTGTTCCTTTTTATAGACAGAGAATGACGAGAACGGTAGCAAAATATTAACATTAATTCTAGATGAAAGGATCTACAAGCTATATCAGGCGACTTATTTCCCATAGACAACTGTTGCCATGCATCTTCAAGCTAAACCATAAAACATTTCATGTGAAGGACCTCTTCTCTTCTCTCTTTCTTCACGTTCTTGTGCCCTGTTGTGGCATTTTAGGGTAAAACACTAGACTTAAAGATCGGTTTGAACTGCAAGATCAGTGGTTCAAAGCCACCAACCACTGCTTGGAAATGCTAGATACAGTTGCTATGCATTGGAACCAACGGCAACACTGTCAAAGGTCAAATTTATATATCCAACCTGACCCTTTTCCCAGCACTGAAGACTTATTTTCAAGGGCTGATAATGAGTGAGTAAATTGACTAATTCAAAATTTAATTCCTGGTATGCTCCTTCCTCAAAAACTGATATTCCAAATATCCCATCCTAGTTGCATTTTTCACCACATTTAGTTCCTTCTTACCTACATGTATCATTTGCTTATATGTTAATATATTTCTTTCTGTCGCACTGAAATTGAAGCTTTATGAGAGAGAGTTTTGATCTGTATTCTCATCTACTTTCCAGTGCCCAGATCAGTGCTTGGAACATTTAACTCAGGATCTGTAGAATAAAAACATATTGGTGTTTAATATGTTGTATTAATTCACACATCAAATGGAAATAAATTCTTGAATCTGAATGGAAAAGTGTTTTTAAATAGGAAGAAACTGATGTATCTGTAGGAAGTTGTTACTATTGTATGACAAAATATGAGGAAGACCTGAACTTCAGTTGTGATTCAGGAAATAAATGTACAGAGGGAAGAAGACTATAAAATAATGTCCATATTGGGCCATCTGTTAGGTACACATATGGGTTTTAAAAATAGAATTTAAAAAATTCATCCAAATAAATTCAACCTAGATAGCTGAAAGTAAGGTCTATGTTTCCATTGATATTATTAAGAACCTTTTAGGAAAAAGCACTAGAGTCAAGCAAGGAAGTAACAATAATTGGGACTAGAAGTGGTGATGGTGGTGATTATGTGCCATGGAGTTAGTTCTGACTTATAGCGACCCTTTGCAGGGTTTCCGAGACTGTAAATCTTTACAGAAGCAGAAAGCTTTATCTTTGTCCCATGAAATAGCTGGTAGTTTCAAAACTGTTAACCTTGCGGTTCACAGCCTCATTCGTAACCACTATGCTACCAGAGCTCCTTGGGACTGAAGGTGGCAAATAACAATTGACGAGTGTGTATTAAGAGTTAAGCAATGTATATTAAACTTCTTATATTATCCTACCTACTAGTAAGCTGGCAAATGTTTAACATCTGGTTATTCAAAAAATAATGATAGTATGTACACATCCTTATTCACACATAAGCACATAATAAAACCTGTTGCCATTGAGTTGATTTCAACCATGACAACCCATATGCGACAGAGAAGCCTTGTACTATAGGATTGTCTTGACTAGTAATTTTTACAAAGCAGATCACCAGGCCTTTCTTCATCAGTGCCTCTGTGTGTGTTTCAGCTACTAAACGCTTCGATTAGCAGCCAGTTACAAACATTTGCACCACACTGGGACCTTGTATATAAATATATGGTGTGGTGCTGTGGGTTAATGCGAGGGACTGCAAAGTTGGTTTGAACAGCAAGGGTGGCAGTCAAGCTCCTCAGCCACTCCTAGGAAAACCTATACAGGGTCACTATGATTTACACCTGACTCAATAGCATTTAACAACAAATGTCTGTCTGTCTGTCTGTCTGTCTGTCTGTCTGTCGAGAGAGAGAGAGAGAGAGAGAGAGAGAGAGAATCCTGGTATGGTACTGTGGGTTAATGCACTAAATTGAAAATTTTGTTTGAGCCACAAGGTCAGTGGTTCAAGCTAAAGGACTGCTCCTTGGAAATTCAATACAGGGTTGCTATGAATTATAACTGACACATGCACATAACGAAACAACAAACCCTTCTCCAAAGAATTATGCACTGTTCAATGTAAACCATGTCAAAATAGCAGTTTTGGCATCCTCAAGAAATTCAGATCATGATATTTTTCAATGTTTTTGGAGTTTGAGGAGGATCAAGAATGTAGGGTGGATGATTAGGTTTGTTGGTTGGATGGGGTTAAGTTTCCTCAGTGAAATTCTTATCGGACAGGCCTTTCTACTCTTAAAGAACATGCACCTGGCATTGTCATGATGGAAAAAACTCCTTGGTACAACTGTGAGACTTAAAGGTCAGCTCGTGAGGCATGAGAATAGTCCCCTCCCCTATCAAGCAGTAAGAAGTAGATAAACATAGCAGACAATTCAAGGCCGGATGATGTATGTTTTCCTTTCCCCTAACCCAGTAGCTCAGGCTACCAGCAATGATCAATCAGATTGTAACACCCCATACCTTGCAAAACTTTAACCAATCCTGGAATAACAAGCTGAAACCCCCCCCCCCAGCCTGATTGTAACCCCTATAAAAATCCCGCTGACTAGGAGGAGTTTGGGTCTTCATCCTGAGTCCGCTGCCTCAGATATGGATGGGGCCCAAGCTTGAGCTTGAATAAACAACCCTTGTGCACTTGCATCAGCGTCGGCTCCTTGGTGGTCTATGGGGACCCCGAAATCTGGGCATAACATTGGGGGCTCATCTGGGATCCCCAAGGCCTCCCAGGACCCCTGAACTGGAGGGTTGTCACCGGCCGTTAAGTCTGTGTCTGTGCCTCTGTGTGTGACCCCTTTGTCTGCATCTAATTCTGGAGCTCATTTTTTGGTGAGTCGTTACACGGTCTAGGTCTAGGCGGACGCACCGGAAGGCCACCGACACGGAGTCCTAGAAGACATTCTAGGCTCCCCTGGAGGGGACGGAGTGCCCCGAGAATCTGTATACCTGGTGGAAAGATGGTGCGGGTCACTCCCGCGGCACGGCAAGAGGCCGGCGTCTTACTTTCGATTCTGCCTTCAGTCTAGTGAAAGGATGTCGTGTTTCAGTTTATGTCTGTCTCGTTAGTCTTTGCTGTCCATTGAGTGAATGAATAAATGAATGTGGTAAGAGTGAAACTGAACACAGCCTGCTGTGGCCAGTCTGTACAGCTCCACGGCGTCAGCTACGGAGTCTGATTGGGCCTCCACCTGCAGTTCCATGACTCTCTCATACGGCATAACAGTGATTCATCGCTTTGTCAGCGGTGACCAGCGCCGGAGCTTATATGGCTGCACCTTAGCTAAGAGAGAGTTGAAATACTCCGCGAGGGGCGTGGCCAGGAAGGCACCTGAGTGAACACCCCTGGCCCTCATCCGACCTCACCTTATGTTCTCCCCTTAGTCTATATACCCTTAGTTCTGGTTTTGAGTCTTAGACTTGCTGCAACAGCTCCTGAAGACTGGACTTTCTGTCATAGATTAACCCTTTCCTTCTACTTACTCTACCATTTCTCTTCTGACTATACTGTGTCTCTAACTAGACTAGCCGGTGGTTTCTTCCTCTGTTTTCTAGTTCCTTTCCTCTGACTGGTGTATGCTGAGCTTACTAAGAGAACCTAGTGCAGCATTTTGGCCTCGCATAGGACTGGGTTTTGGCCCCTCCTGAGACCAATTCCTCCGTGGGCATTGTACACCTGCACTATAACTCGTGTAAGCAGCAAAGCCATCAGAAACATCTTTGCTATCACTGGGAATACTGACTAGATCAGACACTAAGCAGTCGCTTGAGGGTTACTAGTACCTGACTGACATTATAGGACAGGCAACGATGACCCCACTGCCCCTTGTGACTGACCATTTTAAAGAAGTGAAAGAAAGCGCTCAAAATCTTAGCGTAGAAATCAGAAAAGGCAGACTTATGAATTTCTGTAGTTCTGATGGCCCTCTTTTAATGTAAATTGACCACCAGAGAGAACTTTTGACTTGCAGACCACTCGGAAAGGAAAGTCCAAGACATTGTTCTCTGCTGGTACACAAGGCACCCAGATCAAATCCCATATATTGTCACCGGGGAAGATCTGATTTGTAACCCACCCTCCTGAGTTAAACCTTTTTTGCCTCCTCAGAAACCGCAGCAGCCACCAGTATTTTAGAAACTTGTGAAAAAGTCCGGCAAAACAAGACAAACTGAAACTAAAAAGCCCACAGCACTGCTCTATCTGGTCTTACAGGATAGCTCTGCAGAAGAACTCATTTTCCCCCCTTCCTATCAGATCCCTCCAGCCCCTATACAGGGAAAAGTGGAAGCCGAAGAAGCGGTAGACAGAGGCCCAGTACAGGTGGAAGGAAGGGCAGATCCACTGGATCCCGGCTGCTCTGCAGTAAGAGGCCCTTTTCCCTTAACACCCGAACCCGACAAGCCACATCTCCCGACAGGGCCGGCAGATTCTACAGTCCTCCCGCTACTGGCAGTAAGGTCCCCTGATGTACAAGGCAATCAACCTCACCACTACTGGCCTTTTGACACGAGCGATCTCTGTAACTGGCACTCTCAAAACGCCAAGTTTTCAGATAACCCTAGAAATCTCACTAACCTGTTAGAAACTGTTCTGTTCACTCATCAGCCCATCTGGGATGACTGCCAGCAGCTCCTTCAAATCCTATTCACCACAGAGGAGAGAGAAAGAATCCAGACAGAGGCCAGGAAATTAGTGCTTGGTGACAATGGCCAACCCACCACTAATACTGACACCATTAATACCTCTTTTCCGTTGTCCTGACCTAACAACTGGGATTTCAACACGGCAGAAGGTAAGGAGAGGCTCCAGGTCTACCGCCAGACTCTGCTGGGGAGTCTCAAAGCAGCGGCTAGAAAGCCCACCAATTTGGCCAAGGTAAGAGACATGCAGCAAAGGCTAGATGAAAGTCCCGCTGCATTTTTAGAAAGAATTCAGGAAGCCTTCCATAGATATACCCCTGTAGATCCGGAAGCAATTGAAACTAAAGCAGCTGTTATCATGCATTTTGTCAATCAAGCTGCTCCCAATATTAGAAGTAAGTTACAGAAAGTAGATAGACTGGGAGAGAAGAGTGTCCAAGATTTAGTAGTGGTAGCTGAGAGAGTGAATAATCATAAAGAGACTGCAGAAGAGAAACAGGTAAAGTCAGAAAGTCGCCAGACTCAGAACCTAGCTCAAATCTTGCTAGCCTCCACTGCAGAAGAGCCAAAAGAATGTGAGCGACAATTGAGAAAAATTGCAGCAGACAGACGAAGCAAGAGCAAACGCAGAGAGAGACCCCAGCTAGAGAAAAATCAGAGTGCTTATTGTAAAGAAGAAGGCCATTGGACCAAAGAGTGTTCCAAGAAAAGACCAGAAAATAAACCAAAGACTCCCACCATTCTGGAGGTTGATGAACTAAGTGACTAGGAGAGACAGGGTTCGGTGCCCCTCCCCGAGCCTAGGGTAATCTTGAAAGTGGAGAGGAAGCGGTTGAGTTTCTAGTAGACACAGGAGCTCAACATTCTCTCCTGTTAGTGCCACAAGGCCAAGCGTCTAGTAAAACCTCGTGGGTTCAAGAAGCCACTAGGATTAAACAGTACTCATGGACTACCCAAAGAACAGTAGACTTTGGTGTGAGTCGGGTATCCTACTCATTCATGGTCATTCCCAACTGTCCTTATCCCCTACTCGGGAGAGACTTGGTTACTAAGCATAGGACACAAATTCATGTTTGCCCCGAGAAGATAGAAGTCCTAGACAGAGAAAGAGAGCCCAAGCCCATTCAGGTGTTGACTGTAAATCTTGAAGGCGATTATCGGCTACACCAAAGACTGGCACAGCTGAACCCTGATGTTGACTGGTGGTTGGCAGCAATTCCTAAAGCCCAGGCTGAAACTGGAGGCGTAAGCTTGGCCAAACACAGGGTCCCAGTATTTGTCGAGCTGAAAGCTGGAGCAGACCCTGTACGAGTTCGTCAGTACCCTATGCCCCTAGACGCCCACAAAGGAATAACTCCACACATCAAGAGGCTACTTGACCAAGGAATTTTGAAGCCATGCCTGGAATACCCCCTTGTTGCCGGTGCATCGCAACGTCTGGCAAGGTTGAAAGCATTGTACAAGACTGGCCTGCCTCCAGAGCCCCATCATTATCACCCTGGAGATTGGGTCTATGTCCAGAGGCATCAGCAAGAAAATCTGATTGAAATAACCCCCCAAGTCCCATGATTAGGTCTTTAATAAGTTTCTTATAAAGGGGGCAATGTGAGACCTAAAGAAAAGAGTCAATTTTGTACTTTGGCCAGAGCACATCCCCCTGGCTCCAGGAATGCACCAAGTCAGCTTGTGCTGCATTTTTTTTAAGACACTGTAAACAGATTCAGGAAAGTATATTACTGAAAAATCTTGTCTGCAGCCAACCACTAATCACAAAGACTTATGTCAACACATTTAATTTGGAATAAACTCATGTATGGTAAGAACTAGGTCCCTAGTAGCAATACTTTTTGACTTAACCTCATATTAACCACCATAACTAATTTTAAGATATCACTGAGCAGGAGTTGGGAAGGAAGAGACAGTATCACACCATTATGCAGTATTTCTAACATGCAAATACAGCAGATGTAGATAACTTCAAGATCTTAGTAGTCAAACATATCGCAACGTAATGATAGATTGTGAGAAATTCTTTTCTTTGCATGTAATGTATTTTATTTAATATTAGGCTTGTGTACTTTAATTTTTAACAATGATTGTGTTTAATGACAGGTTTGGGAAATTCCTAAAAAAATGACAATCTGTTATTGGAAAACAATTGGAGATGGTTGCAACATATCACTGTTTCTAATCAATTCAGATTTAGTATATTATATATTGCAAAATGTCCTCACTGAAGGGAATAGTTTCACATCCTCACAGTTCATTGTATAGAGCTTATTTTTCTCACTATGCACTTTGATAAGGGTGTACCAGCACTTTTTGTGACAGGCTATGTGTCAAATATACCAGCTTCTTCAACCATCTGTAGTTTCCTTGAAGAGAACTACTTCATCTCCAATACCACCATGCCCTTGTTGTTGTTGTTGTAGTAAAAGTGCCGTCGAGTCGATTCTGACCCATAGAGACCCTGTATAGGGTTTCCAAGGAGCAGTTGGTGAGCTTGAACCACCGACCTTGCAGTTCAAATGGCTTAGCAGTCTGGCGCATTAACCCACAGCACCACACCAGGACTCCACCATGCCCTTAGAACGTACAATAACAAGGGATATAAGTAGATATTCAATAAATATAGAAATGCAATTCTTTCTCAAAAGTTTTAATGTTCTATTCTTAACCAATCCTGACTAAAATCTAAATTATTACCCAGGGTTATTGCCATTGTATGAGTCCTGGTGTGGTGCTGTAAGAAAAGTACTAGAATGCAAATCACAAGGTTGGCAGTTCAAACTCACAGCGGCTCCTATAAAGGCTCACTATGAGTTGAAACCAACTCGACAGGACTTAACAACAATGTTGTTATTGTAAGAGAGAAATTCAGTTCAAGCAAAAATGACCTTTTTTCCCCTTTTTTCTCAGATAATTGGGAAAGGCACAGATTGGGTGGCTCAACCCAAAAAGAAATGCAGGAAAACCAGGATCAAGAAGCAATGTTCCCAGAATATCCTGGTCTATCACTGATCTGTTTGTCTAATTATAATCAGCACATTTTTAGTAAAAGTAACCTCTTCTACTGTGCATACTGGATTTATTGATGCATTCAACACATATTTACTGTACACCTAGTACAGTGCTTAATGCTGGGAATAGCAGGGTTAAGCAGATAGAGACAAACACTCATTTCCGGCACTGTAGGTTAATGAACTGGAACACAAGGTCAATTTGAACCACAAGGTTGTTGGTTCAAGCTCACCAGCTGCTCCTTGGAAAACCTATACAGGGTTGCTAGCAGTCTGAACTGACTGGAGGGCACTTAACAAGACAACAACAATAATCAACTCTGTAGTGCTGAGAAGATCAATGAATAATTGTAACACAATGAGGAAAAGACATTATGCAAGAGGCCACTCTAGGGAGCTAAGGAGCTAATAGGAAGAGCACCAAATTTATCTTTAGAAAGTCAGAAAAGAGTTTACCAGGGAATATTGTCCAAGCCAAGATCAGAAATATGATTAAGTTAGGCAGAACAGTTTTGCTAGCAATTAATTTCTTTCTGGAACCCAATTTAAGTTCTTTCTGGCACATAACCACCAACCACCTGGCAAAACAAAATCCAGTTTTCAGACTTTCCAGCAAACTCTAGTCAGAAGAGATGTAAACAATAACTACAAATAAACTTTAAATGGTTAAACACATATTAGCAAAAGGTCAAAGAACTCAATTGACCATTCTGCTTCACGGAAAAGAAGATCTTTTATCTTATTTGTCGTGAGAAGAAATGAAAATGAGTGCAGTGAAAAGGAGCAAATGCTTGATATTTCATCTCCTGAACATAAAATCAATTTTAAAGAGATTGTTGGTAATAGTGAAACATATTAATTTAAGAGGCTGGCTGTATAGGCATGAACTCTCTTGTTGGAAAGCATTAAACTAATTTCAAAAAAAAAAAAAAACAACTTATGTGTTGAGTGCCATCAAATCAGTTCCAGCTCATAGTGACCCTGTATAGAGTTTCTGAAGCTTTTAACATCTTTGCAGGAGTGGAAAGCCTCATCTTTCTCCCAGTGAATGGCTGCTGGGCTCAAACCACTGACCTTGTGGCTAGCAGTCCTGTGCTTATCCTATAGAGTAACTGTGCTCCAGAAATATGTAATATGTTAATTTTTTATTTCCTAAACAAATTTCAAGAAAATAACCCTTTGAGAAAGTATTTTTTATTTCCTTAGGAGCTGCATGCATAGATTTTTTTCCTTAAGCAAATTTAGAAATACATTTATTCTCTTTGCACAGCATCTCTATCTTCTAGGTCAGAAAGGAATTGAAATATGAGAGGAAACACTTCCCAAAGAGAGCTTTGAAATTGAATAAGCACCAGTTTATTCACTCCAGCTAAGGGAAATTAGAAATTTGACAGAACTTCTTCATGAAAGAATGAAAACCCTTTATAGAGGACTGACTTGGTCTACCAGCAGTTTCATCAAACCAAGTATAAGATACATGTGAGGGAAAAGCAAAAGCCAAAGCCAACTGCAATTTAACAAACCAAACAAAAGAGATGAATGTAAGAACAGTCACATTCCATCATATTAATGATACCAGTTAACCCCAAGTGTATTTGTTGAATGATGCACTCTACTACACTTGTTGGCTACTATATGTCAGGTATTGGGTTAACTACTTAAAATACGTTATCTATTTTCTCATAAAAAGATTAATATTAAAACACCATTTTCTGGTTAATATTAGCCTCACTTTTACAATTAAGGAAACAAACAGTAATAAAGAATTAAATTTCTCTGTTTTAAAAGAGTAGAATTCAACTCTAATTCTATACTCAGCTTTTTCCACTCCCCCTATACTACCCATAAAAGAGACTGAAGCAAACATGTATTAAATAATAGTTTTCTGTGAAGTCTGTCCTTTTAAAAAAGTTTTGTTTCGCTTTTTATAAATTATCTTTTTGTAAATTACAAGTAGTAAATGTTATGGTATTTTAGCAGATAACCGAGCGCTCCTTTGATACCAAAATTGCCTGAAAAGAAATTTAGGTATTTTCAGTGGGTTATGAAAGACATCAAGTAAGCCAAAGGAAAAATGAAATACTACCAAAATTCTAGAAGAATTTAGGGAACAATACAAGAACAAATCGGCAAGATAAATGTAACCATACACAACTAGCACACAGAAACCCACAAGATTAATGCTAAAATATCAGAAACAGAAAACACACTGGAAGTGCAAAGGAATATAAATGAAGTAGAAAATTATTATTGGAACTGAAGACAGATCTCTTAATATTACTCTCAGAGTAGCAATCAGAAAAAGAAGAACAAAGTTTAAGAATTACATGGAATTCTTAAGAATTCCAAAAGAAGTAACTTAAATGTGACCAGAATTTCAAAACAGGAAAAGACAAAAAGCACAGAAAAATCTGTCAGAGTCGTTGGGAGAAGAATTTCTTAATTTCATGAGAAATGATAAGATATGTATCCAAGAAGCTCGAGAAACCCCAAATAGGATAGGTTCCAAAACAGAATTGCCAAAATATAATTAAACTTTTCAGAATCAAAGATAAACAAAGAAACCTGAAAGCAGTATGGAAAAAAATAAAATATTCCACCTACATAGAGAATCAATTAATCTGATTTACTGGTAGAAAAACTGTATAGGCAAGAAAGCAGTGGTGTGACATATATAAGGCCCTGAACAGAAAAAAAAACTAATTATAAATGATCCAGCAAAACTATTCTTCAAATATGTTGATGAAGTGAGAACATTTCTAAATTAATAGAAATTACTGGAATTTGTAAAAACCAGACCAACCTTACACTTTCTTGCCTTAGTTTCAAAGATAGTTATTTTGACAGAGATCCACTAAGAAACAAACTCTTAATAAATTTAACATTGACATACTATAAAACATCTTCTCAGATTACAATGCTATAAAATTATAACTCAACAAAGGAAGACAACAACAACAACATGGAAACCAAATACCACCATCCTGCTTAAAAAATACTGGGTAATAGGTGAAATAACTAGCTGCAATTTTAAAAAGTCATTGAATCTAATGAGAATGAAAATACAACATATCAAATCTTTTGGACACACCAACAGCAACGGTCAATGGGTAATTTATAAAAATAAATGCACACATCCAAAATCTCTACCTTGAACCAGCAACTTTAACGGCTAGAAAAAAGAACAGCAAGACAGCCCATAGTCACCAAAAGAAAGGAAATAAGACTCAAGAAGAAATAAGTAAAATAGGAAATTTTTTAAATAGGAAAAAAGTAGGTTCTTTGAAAGGATTATTAAAATTGACAAATCATTGTAAAATTTAACAAAGGAAGAGGAGACAATGCAAAGAACATGGGGTAAGAAACAAAATTGGTTATGTCACAACAGAAACTACAGAAGGTGCTAAGAAGAGACTACTGTGAAGAACTGTACTCCTACACAGCTGAAACTGTAGAACAAATGGACAAATTTTTAGAAACAAATGCAATCTGAGGTAGAAAATTGGAACAGATCCATCACAAAAGAAGAAACTGAACAGGTCATTCTACAAATAAACAAAACTTCCAACATCCTAAACTTCCTGGCACGAATGACTTCAATGGAGAATTCCACCAAACATTCAGAATAGAGCTGAAACCAATTCTACTCAAACTATTAGAAAATATAGAAATATGCATAATACCCTCAAATTTATTCTATGAAGCAAACATAAACCTGGTACTAAAATTAAGCAAAGACAACACAAACAATGAAAGTTGTAGACGAATGTCATCTTTGAATATAAGTGCAAAAATTAACTATAAAACCCAAGCAATAGAATCTAACAAACCAAATGTAAGTGATAAATATAAAATGCATCATGACCAAGTGATATTCATACCAGATAAGCAACAATGACTCAAAACTAGATAATCAACAAAGAACCCCAGATCATGTTGATGAATGCAGAAAAGGCTTTTAACAAAACAACACCTAATCCTGATAAAAATGCAGAGTATGTTAGGATTGGAAGAAGGAAGATCCCTTAGAGTGTTTGATGAGATAGACGGACACAATGGCTCCAACAATGGGCTTAAAGGTACCATCAGTTGTGAGAATGGTCAGGACAGAGAAGACTGAACTCATCCCACTTGAGAACAGGAACTAGACAAGGATATCCTTTATGACAACTCTTACTCAATATTGTGTTGGAAATCCTAGCCAGAACAATAAGGCAAGAAAGGCAAATAAATGGAACCAAAATTGGCAGAGACAGTAGAACTCTTTGCAGATGATATGATCGCAGACATAGAAAAAAAATTTAAATCCCCAAAACTCAACAAGGAAACTAGTGGAACAGAATGATTCAGTAAAGTGACTGGGTACAAGATCAGCATGCAAAAATAAGTCAATTTCTCTATACTAAAAAGAAAATTCTGCAAAGGAAATCAGGAAAACAATTCCATTTAAAACAATTATCTGAATTAGTTACCTAGTGCTGTTATAAGAGAAATATCACAAGTGGATGGTTTTAACAAATAGGAATTTAGTCTATCACAGATTTAGAGGTGTTGTTGCTATTGTTAAGTGTCATTGAGTCGGTTCTGACCCATTGTGATCCTGTACAGGGCTTCTGAGGTGCAGTTGGTGGGTTTAAATTGCTGACCTTGTGAGCCAGTGCTCTATCCTTCAGTGCCATACCAGGAGGTGAGAAATCCAAATTCAGAGCTCTGGTAGCGTAGTGGTTACGAATTGGGCTGCGAACCTTAAGGCCAGCAGTTCGAAACTACCAGCCGCTCCGCGGGAGAAAGATGAGGCATTCTGCTCCCGTAAAGATTTACAGCCTTGGAAACCCTGTACAGGGTCGCTATGGGTCGGAACCTACTCGACGGCACTTAACAACAACAACAGGTCTGGGGAGAGATCCATAGGCCCAGCATTCCTTGGAGATCTTCCTATGTGGTGGCATTGGTTTTCCCCTGGATCTGGGAGCTTCACAGTGCAGGGACCCCAGGTCCACAGGACACAACTCCACTCCTGGTTCTTCTTGCTTGATAGTAGTAGTTTCCTTTCTCTCTGTTCATGTCTCTTTCCTTTTATCTCTTGTAAGCTAAAAGGTGTTACCTGCCATACACCTGAAAAACTCACATACATTGGATCAGGGTCATGGTAGGATTAAGGATTAAACCTTAATCCTTTTATTGATTTATCTTGTAATATCACATCATGGGTGATTATCACATACCTGCCAAACCACTGAGAATCATGATCCAGCCAAGCTGACATGCATTTGGGAGGGGACACAAGTCAATTCATGATACCATCTAAAAGATGAAATACTTGGGAATAAATCTAACTAGAGGCACAAAAGAACTATACAAAGAAAACTATTAAAAAATTACTATAAAACACACACACACAAAATAATACCTATACATGACAGAAAACATCATGCTCGTGAATAGAAAAATTGCAAAAATGTCAATACCATCCAAAGCAATCCACAGATATATGTAATCCGGATCCAAATTGTAGCGTTCTTCTTTGAAGATAAACAAACTAATTCCCAACTTTATATGGAAAGGAAAGACACCTCAGCTGTTGGGGACATACACAAGTACTGAGATGTTGTGGCCCTGTGACAACATAGACGAAAATCCAACCTTCGGGCCCTTCTCAGGATTATGAGCCATGGACCCTGAGGGCCAAGGAAGTGACCTCCTAACGTCCTGGGCTCATTGGTTTTTGTGAACTCACTGGTTGGCTACCTCTGTATAATTTTCTTTGGCCCTAATATTGTTCATTCTATGCTTCTAACTCCAGTAATTGTAGCTTCTGAGAAAATGGTTTCTTTTACAATGCCTCTCTTAATGCCTCCACTGTGTCGGCAGTGCGTGGAGTCCTGGGAACAAATCTTTCTGAGGAACAAGCGATAGCCACCTGGGATGGAAGTCAGAACTGCTCCTTATTTGATTATTCAGTTATGTTTGATATCCATGAACAATAATAATGGGTTTGAAACCCCTTTTTAGAGCCGAGGCAGTAAAAGTTTCCTCAGATAATTCAGAAAGGCCAGGAACAGGTATATTGGGAATATGAGAAAAGGTTTTTAGAGAAAAACATCCAAGGTTTGTAAATAAAGTGGAATGGTAAATTCTGGGAATGTTGGATTAGAGGATAATAGTGGCAGCCCCATTAAACCACTTCTGAATATAATCAGTTTAACCCAGATACTCTCCTTCCTCCTGAAAGTATATAGGAATGTGATCATTAAGAACAATGTAGCATTTTAGATACAGATAAATGAATCCCAGTGCCTGAGATCTTGCTCACAAACAAAAGTTTGCAAAGTGTACAGAGAAAGCTTGGCTCCTTTCAGGAACCTTGCTTTATGTTAAGTATCCTTAAGAAACCGCACATCGCTGCTCTAGATCATTTAAGCCTAAAAGTTAATATATAACAGCTTGATTGAACCTTTTTTCTGTAAAAATAAAAGTGTTAGATTGTTAAGAAAAACTATGAAAATTTCTTTAAAATTGTACTTGTGAATCATTATGTCCTATTCTGAATGATTAATTACATTTCAGTTCTGTATCCTATCTTATCTAAAGAATCACATCCTCTTTTTGTGAATTACATCCTTCCTTTGTAACAAATCCCTCCCCCAAAAAGAGAATAAAAGACTGAGGTAGAGTGAGTTCTGCGTGCAATGCTAGGAAAAATGTTTGCAGATCTGCCTACCTGCCAGCTTGCTTCATATCTATGTGTCTGTCTTTTTTGTATATATTTCATCTCTCTCTTTCTCTATCCCTTTCCCCGCCCTTCTTCGTGACACCCACACTTCCTTGTCGAGGCTGGATCCCGACATAGGACCTCTACACTCAGAGGAAAACAAAAGAGGAGGTCTTACACTACACCATTTCAAAACCTACTGTATAGCCTTGGTAGTCAAAACAGCCTTGTACTGGTACAATGACAGAAATAGAGAATAATGGGATGGAATTGAGAACTCCAAAGTAAATCCATCCACATATGGATAGCTAATCATTGATATGAAGCTGAAACCCACTAAGTGAGAAAAGAAACAGTCTCTTCAACAAATGGCACTGCAAAAACTATTTCCACACAAAAATGAATCAGTATCCACATTTCTTACCTTATATGCAACCTAACTTCAGATAGATCAAAGATATAAATGTAAAACCTAAAATCATAGAGATCAAATGTAACTTAGGACTAACATAGGGACCCTAATATATAGCATAAATACACTGCCAATCATATCCAAACAGCAGAGGCAAACTACATGACTGGGGTCTCCTTAAATATTTATGGGCATCAAGACTTCACCAAAAAAGAAAAAAAAAAACCAAAAAATTGGAAAACTTTTTTTTTAAATGACATATTGGATATGGAACTAATCTCTAAATTTTACAGAAAACTTCAACACATCAACAATCAAAATTCAATCCAACTCAAAATGGGCAGATGAAATGAATAGACACGTTACCAAACACAACTTCAGTGTCCAAAAATTTCTTGAAGAAATGTTCATGATCATTTGTCATTGTTGTTTTTGTTAAGTGCCATGGAGTCTGTCCTGACTCATAACAACCCTGTACAAGGTTTTCAAATAATGGCTGGTGATTAATAATCTAGGGCTTATCCCACAGAGCCACACATGAGTCAATGGATACAACTATAACATTAGCATATATATGTGCAACCGTATTAACTATAGTACTATTCACAAAGGCAAAATGGCAATCTAGGTGACTAACAAGACATGGATGGATAAACAGACTCTGGTACATACACATAATGTTATATGGGTGGTGGTGGTAGTGGTGTGTGCAATACCTGATAACATTAATGAATTAAGATGACAATATGCTGAAAGAAATTGTTGTCAGCTGGTCAAGTCTGTTCTGACTCACAGTGACTCTGTGTACAACAGTACTAAACACTGTCTGGTCCTATGCCCTCCACTGATATTTTTGAGCCCACTGTTGGTGCCACTGTGTCAATCCACCTTGTGGGGAGATTTTCCTTTTCTTTTCTGATCTTCCACTTTACCAAGCAGGATGCCTTTCTCTAGAAATTGGCCCCTTCCGATCATATGTACAAAGTATGAGAGATGTGGTCTCACCATCCTCGCTTCTAAGGATAGAGTGAAATTAAATCACAGAAGTATAAATATTGTATGAGACTACTACTGTACCAAAAAAAAAAAAAAAATCAAGAAAATATTTACACACAGAAATCTTCCTTGAAGGTTACAAGAAGTGGGGAGGGGTGAGAGGGTAAATCACTAACTTTTGGGTAGACATGTATGAACTTGGAGGAAGGGAAAAGCATTATACAATAAAGGGTAGGTCAACACTAAACGATCCAGGCACAGGAAGACATTAGGAGAAGCAGAAGGATTAAAGACAACAAAGGGAAATATTACTGTATACCTAAGTCCTGCTAACCATGAGGCTGCAAGTTTAAACACACCAGTGGATATTCAGAAACCCTACACAGGGTTGCTATGAGTCAGAATGGTGGCAGCAAAAACGGGCTCAGGCGTAACAATTGTGAGGCTGGTGCATGACTGAGCATTGTTCTGCTCTGTTCTTCATATAGTCGCTATGACTGGACAGCACCTAACAGCAACAACAACTATGAGTCAGAATGGACTCTTGGCACTTAACAACAACCTGACAGTAACAGCAATAATAATCATCTAAGAGTGGATATATAGATAGGCACACAAGCTAAAAAGACATGGGAAGACAAGTTGGACTACATGCAGGAATATATGTAAGTTCAGAGGATATTTCTACATATGCACTTGGTATGGTGCTTATGATAAGCACTGAACTGCTAACCGAAAAGTCAGCAGTTCAAGCCTGCCAACCACTCCTTGACAACTCTATATAGGGTGGCTGTGAGTCAGAATGAACTCAATTAAACAACCATTTATACGTGCTGCAAATATATTGATGAATATAGTAGAAGATACAGGAAGTAAAGCTATGAAAACTTCTTAGCCATAACTAAACACTTTGATGGAATGAGTCACTGGTCCTGGTGGCTCAGGACCATGTCTCAGGCTACATAAAGGTCACTTACCATAAGACAATGCAAAGAAGTGATCTTCTTTGGTGAGTACCAACTAAGGTCTTAAAAGCCTGTGAGCAGCTATATAAAGTGCAACTATTAGTATCTCCCTGTCTGGAGCAAAGACTAGTGAAGACGGTAAAAAAATGCAAGGACTAACAAGACCTTGTGAACCCTAGTCTCCATTACTCTGAGACCAGAAGAACTAGATGATGCCCTACTACCACAGTTGACTACAATAGAAGGTCCTGACTAGAGTCGAAGAAAAAGGTACCACAAAACTCAAAATTATAAAAGCACCAGGCTTACTGGTAGATCCCCAGAGACTATGGCACTTTCATACTCTTCCGACATGTAATTGAACTCATCCTCATGACTCAATCTTCAGCCAAATGATGGATAAGGATTTAAGATGAACAAGAATACCAGCGGGGTATGTATGGATCTCTTCAAATAATCAATCACACAAAATCAAAAGGGCATCATTTGTATAGGGGGAAATTTCTTGGCCCAGTTTTCAGTCAAGAAGGAGATAGCTATACAGGGGGCACAATACTCATAAGGTATGCTCACCAGGGAATGATCTATCATTCAAGATCAAAAGTGCAACATTTACCTCAGGACAAAATTGGGAAGGGATGAGAATAAGGGTGGAATGGAAATAGGAAAGAGAAGTGAGATGACATTGCATGGAGGGATTGCAATCATTAAGATGCAACAAAGTGATGATTTGTTGAATGCAAAACTGATGATCTGCTCTGTTAACCTTCCCTCAACTCACAAAAAGTGAAAATTGAAAAAAATTAACCAAGAAATATAATGAGGAAGTGGGAAGGGTGTTGCTACATTTTGGAGATTATAGTCACAAAACAAAATTTGTAAGAAATGTGGACTAGAAAGCCAATTAGCTTTATTAAACTTTCATCCAAATCGCAATAAAACATTAGGGAAGAAAACAGTCATGTGTAACATTAAGTCCCTTGGTGTTGCAAATGTTTAAAACACTCAGCTAGTAATCCAAGGTTGATGATTTGAACCCTCCCAGAGGTAGCATAGTGGTTATGAATCAGGCTGCTAACTTCAAATCAATAGTTCAAAATTACCAGGTGAGAAAGATGAGACTTTCTGCTCCCGTAAAGATGTACAGTCTTGGAAACCCTATACAGGATCACCATCAGTTGGAACCGACGCTAAGGCACATAACCCCCACCACCAGAAGTATCTCAAAGGATAGGTCTAGTGATCTGCTTGTGAAACATCAGCAATAAAAGCCCTAAGGAATGTTCCTGGGTTTGAAAAGCTTCCAAGTGTTCTTCCAAGGCCCAACACTGGTCTGTATTCACCTGGAACCAGAGAGATAAAAGGAAAGACAGGAACAAGAGGAGGATTTGAAATGTGTGCCTAATTGCTTCTATGAGTAACTGCTTTTTTGCCATGAAACCAGAAAAATTGGATCATGCCCAGCTACCACTACTGAACCTTTTGATCAAAGATTCCATAAAAGAATCCTGATCAAAAGGGCAAATTACAAATTATAATTGCAAATTCTCAGACTTACTTGAAGTCATGAAGGCTGGATAAACTCCCAGAACTACTGTCCTGTGATAAACTTTAAAACTTAAACCAAAATATTCCCTAAAGTCTTGGAATCAAGAGTTTAGCCTAACTTGAAATTAAAAACAAAAACAAAAACTCACCTTCCCCTTGAGCATTATGCTCTAATATTAAGAACAAACTTTATACATAAGAAATCAAAATGACACCAGCAACTTGAAAGATTAGTGAATTTAAGTTAATGGTGGAGGAACAATGCAGAAATGGCAGGTGGGAATGCTTGCACAACTTAAATGTAGTCAGTGAATTGTTCACGTACAAAGTGTTGAATTGGTGTAATTTTGATGTGTATATTCTCAACAGCCACAACAAAAAAATAATTTAAATTTAAGTAACAGACAATGAAGTACATTCAATTAACAACTACCAACAACAAAAAATACTCAAACATGATTCCTTTAAATCTTTGAACCTAGTGGTAAAATGAATTGTATAAATCGTCAAGCTAAGGAGAATTTCAGGGGTTGGTCTCTGGACAAATACCTCTGTAACATTACTGACTTTTTTTTTTTTTTTTTTTTTTCCTAAAAATCACAATTTCAGTTGCTTGTTGTTTGTCTATATGTTTCAAATTTTTTTCATGTGGGTCACACTTCCTTTCCAGAAGTCAACTGAATCTCAGCAATGGCACTTTTGTTGCAGTTTTGTGAACTATGTTAATTCTAATATAACTGTAGAAAAGTTCATTGCCATGAATGGTATTTTAGAGGTACAGTTAAAATGGGATTCTTACCCAGTGGGGATAGCAGAAAAATCTTCCTGAGGGATTAACATATGGCTTAACATTTAGAAGGCTAAGGCAAATGGCAATGGGGAAAAAAAGGATGTTCAGAGTCTGAAGAAAAACTTTTATGAAATAGTATCATTAATATTACACTCAAGTTAAATTCTGCTGAAGATAAGTGAAAAACAATTTCAGTAGTACATACCATGGGGACCATTAGAAATTCAACTTGGGTTCGGAAGAGGACGTGGAACAAGGACTATTTTTGCCAATATCTGATACATTTTAACTTAAGGCAAAGAACACCCGAAAAATTTTTACCTGTACAAAGAATGGGAATTCCAGAACGTTTCACTGTGCTCATGTGAAAGCAAACAGAGACCAAAAGAAAGTTGTTCAAGAAGAACCAGGGGACACTGCATAGTTTAAAATCAGTGTGTAGGGGTTGGATCCTTTCACCAATTTGTGCAATTTGTATGCAGAGCATATAATCTGAGCTAGTGGACTATATGAGGAAAATGTGGCACAAGGATACAGGAAGATTCAGTAAAACTTTCAATCTGTAAATGACATGATTTTGTTTTCTGAAAGCAAAGAGGACTTGAAGCACATAGTGATGAAAATCAAAGGCTACAACCTTCAATATGGATTACACCTCAACACACACACAAAAAATCCTCACAACTTGACTAGTAACCAATATCATGATAAATGGAGAAAATATTGAAAGACTGGCCCAGAAATTGGGGTAGTATCATTTATCATAATCTATTGGACAAGCAGCAGAGACCCGCATCTTCAATTCAAAGGGAGGAAATAAAGCCACAGCTCCCAATGGGAAGAGTAACAAAGTCTGTAGCCATCTCTAATCTACCACAGGAAAAGGTAGAGTTTAAACTGTGTCGAAGGGGAAGAGCATAAACATTGATTGCTATAACTAATAATAATGATAAACACTGAGATCCACTGGGTAATTAATAAGAATCAGTCATTAAAATTTGATTTGCAGGAGGTATACAATATATTTTTCATAATTCTATGAGGTAGAAATTATTATCATTCTCATTTTCCCAATGGAGAAACTACATGTTTAGCCCAGCAAGAATGTACTTGCCCAGTGCTATGGACAGCCATAATTTAAAATGAAGAGTCTGACTTAAAGTTCTGCTGAGTTAATCAACAATGACATGCTATCAATTAGTTTAAATAGAACAAAACACAGAAATAGTCTGAGATACAGGTGAATATTTTGATCCATCAATTATGTACTTATGTTGAAATTACTGCATTTCTCAGCATTTTTGGAAATAATTTTCAAGTGGATTCTGACCCATAGTGACCATGCATAGGGTTTCCAAGGAGCAACTGGTGAACTTGAACTGCTGGCTTTGCAGTTCAAATGGCTTTGCAATCTGGTGCATTAACCCACAGCGGCACATCAGGACTTCTATGTAGAAATAGGCTCTGACAATTTTATTTCTTAATATTAAGAAGTTTATTTAATTGCATGTAAAAGTTTATTGAATTGAAAATACATTTATTGCCATCATTATAAAAATTATTTCATTTGGAATCCATATTTTAACTTCATATTTTCATTAAAATTGTTAGACTTAAATTATCCCTAATGCTAGTATTCATATGATTTTTAACTCTTTCCAAGTACAAATTAAATATGGCACAGAACACCCCTGTTTTCTAATCCTCCCTTCATTATTATTTGAATAAAAAATCTTGTCGATTCTTCAGAAATAGTAAACTTTTGGAGAGTTTAATTATGAGCAAAGTATAAAAATAAATAAAAATGAAAAGAAAATCTTTCTTAATTTATTAAAATGTTTAATGATGTTTGAATTTTACATTCTTAATACAATGAGTATTACTGAATTATTGGCCAAATGTGAGATGACAGCTAAATATGAAGATAATTCAAAAGTATTGTTACTAGACTTCCAGTTTATACATATATATACAAAAAGTGTTTAGATATGTCTCTGCAACCAGTGGATGTTCTTGCAGTAAAAAAACAACAAAAAAATGTCTAATCAAACTAGTGGCTTAGGAAGGGATCTGCTGGCCATTGAAATTCATGGTAGAGAGGGAGCTCAAACAAACACGTTAATTTATTTTTGTTTCTTTTTGAAGACATCCAAAAAGACAATGGTGATCAATTGTCTTTAAGGACAAAGGATAATCACGGGTTTTATTAAAGAGAAGATTTCAGAAAAGTGAAAACTGTACTAGTGAGCAGAAGGCCAGAAAACTGGAGCCTAGGAATATTTTTTTCCATTATTCTTTGAAGGCAAGGGTTGTTCTGTCCATCCTATGGCCCTGATCTTGCCCCTTCAAAGTTCTTTTTGTTCCCAAAAAATAACATTTAAAAGGAACATTCTTTGAGTCCCTTGAGGATGCCAAAACTTCTGTTTTCACCTGGTGGAAATCAAAGAGCAGATTTTTTCAGGGAAGGGTTGTTGTTGGTGGTTATCTGCCATGGAGTTTGTTCTGACTCATAGTGACTCTGTATAGAGTTTCTGAGGCTGTAAACCTTTACGGGAGCAGAACGCCTCATTTTTCTCCCTCAGAAGAGCTGGTCATTTCAAATTACTGACCTCTGATTCGTAACCACTACCAGAAGGGTTGTTGTTAGAAGGGTTGTTGTTGTTTAAGTGCTGTCGAGTAGATTCCGACCCATAGTGCCCTGTACAGGGTGTCCAAGGCTGTAAATCTTTACAGGAGCAGACCGCCTCATCTTTCTCCCGCGGAACT
>NW_006408621.1:6428202-6429853 GCF_000296735.1 Chrysochloris asiatica
CATGATGATCACAACTCACTTTCCTGTTGTACTTACTATTCTGGCTTTTCTGAGGAACCCTGATAAATCCACAGTTAGTGCATTGTTGTTGTTGTTGTTGTTAAGTGCCATCGAGTTAGTTCCAACCCATAGCGAACCTGTATAGGGTTTCTGAGGAGCAGCTGGTGAGCTTGAATCACCGACCTTGCAGTTCAAATGGTTTTGCAGTCTGGTGCATTAACCCACAGCGCCACACCAGGACTCCACAGTTAGTGCATAGGTTTATATAATTTTATACATTTTAAAATTGCATAGACACATCAATGCAACTTAGACTTAACTTTGCATTATATTGTATTAGGGGCTATTTAAGCACTTCCTGATTTAGCACAGGCGATAGTGATATATATATATGTATATATAATTTTTTTTTTTAATGGGGGATTTATTAGCTCTGCACTTACCCAGCTATGTACTTGATATGCCTGGTGACATTAATGTTTTGTAATTGAGTGGTACATCTACCTCTATCTTAAGTCATTTTATCTAACTAATCTTCAGAACCCTCATGGGTACCAGTTTGCTGGTAAGTATAAGCTTTCCATGTCTAAACAAAAGAGAGAATTTAAGTTATTAACAATGACAGTGACTAATACCTGTTCTGTTCTTGGAACAGCAAATGAAGGGTCAGACAAAAAAAGCTTCAGGATGGTTTAGGAACCAGTCCTAAGGATAATTTGAAGGCCAATCTATGGTATCCTTTATACTACCTGAGGTTGCAACATGTGGGCAAACTCTAGTCTGAAAAACTCACTACCAAGAGAGAATTTTGAAGCCTCTAGAGGTGAAGGGAAGGAGCTAGTGGTTACTAATGGGGCCGCAAACTGCAAGGTCAGCAGTTTGAAACTACCAGCTGTTCTGAAGGAGAAAGATGAGGCTTTCTGCTCCCGTAAAGATTTATAGCCTTGGAAACCCTGTACAGGGTCACTATGAGTCAGAACCGACTCCATGGCACATAACCAGAGACCAGAGAGGTGAAGGGAGCTCTGAGAATGTAGTGGTTACGAATCAGGCTGCTAACCTCAAGGTTGTGAGTTCGAAACTACCAGTGGATCCGTGGGAGAAAGATGAGGCTTCCTGCTCCCGTAAAGATTTACAACCTCGGAAACCCTGTGTAGAGTCACTATGAGTTGGAACTGACTCCCTGGTGCTTAACAACAACAAAAGGTGAAGGAGGAACTCACTCATCTATGCCAAGAAATTTGGAAGACAACTATCTGGCAGACTGATTGGAAGAGATCAGTATTTGTTCCCATTCCAAAGAGAGGTGATCCAACAGAATGGAAATCATCAGACAATATCTTTGTATCCAATGTGAGTAAAGTTTTACTAAAATTACAAATATGGCTGAAAACATACATTGACAGAGAACTTTCAGAGGTTCAAACCAGATTCAGAAGAGGATGTGGAATGAAGGATACCATTGCTGACAACCAACAGATGTTGGTTTAAAGCACAGAATGCCAGAAAGATGTTTGCCTGTGCTTTATTGACTATGCAAAGGCTTTCAATTGTGTGGATCATGACAAGCTATGGACAAAATTGCAAAGTATGAGTATTCTAGAACCCTTAATTGTGCTTATGAGGAATCTGTACATGGACCAAGAGGCAG
>NW_006408621.1:6430611-6448986 GCF_000296735.1 Chrysochloris asiatica
AAAAAGACGAAGATCCCCAGCAAGGTTGATTGGCAAAGTGGCAGCATCAATGGTCTCAAGAGTGGCAACAATTGTGAGGTTTGCCCAAGACTGGGCAGTGTTTCAGTCTGTTGTATATAGGGTCGCTGTGAGTCGGTACTGACTCAATGGCACCTAACAACAACAGAGGTAAGGAAGAATGAACACTCTTGACTAACAGCAAATTACCTTCTGAATGTATTTCTTCTAATAACCCTTGGTGAAATGAACTCCCTTATATGAATAAAGATACAATATTCAAAATGATTGTAAAATAACAAAAGAAATTTTCCACATATAAAGCCTTTGACTTCCAACACAATGAATTCTCCAGTCCACCACACTACCTTGCTGAGACTGAAAAAAGTCACAACAAAGAGGATAACGAATAGTTAACAACAAAGTATCTGTGATATTAACAGATGTTGTTGTTGTTAAGTACCATGGAGTCAGGTCCCAACTCATAGTGACCCTTCACAGGGTTTCCAAGGCTGCAAATCTTTACAAGAGTAGAAAGCCTCATCTTTCTCCCACAGAACAGCTAGTAGCTTCGAACTGCCAACCTTGAGGTTAGCAGACTGATTTGTAACCACTAGATACTAAAAACTATATAGTAAGAAAGGTGACTTCATTTTAAATAGTCTAGAAAGCTCTTATGAAAGGCTATTAGTAGTAGTATTTGTACAAATATAAACAGAATGCTATTGCAGCTTAATATATTCCTTCTTCCAGTGGAGCATTGGAAATTTATCACTTTGGGACTATGCAGTGAGAGGGCAGTAGAGAGCAGCAGAAATCTGTTTTTGTGGTATATTCCCTTACCTCCCCCAAATCATACACAACCTGTAGTCCTCTGTGGATATCTAGTTCCTGTGAAATTCATTTGCAAGTAACCCAATTACTGCAACAGAGAGATGCTAATCAAATTGCAATTCACATGACTTAGAAAGGGGAATAAGAATGAGGCAGGAGCTAGTGAACAAGAACCCCCTCAAAAAGAAAATAAATGGTAAGAAAAGATACATATAAAGTTACTCAAAAGAACAATACATCACCCAGCAATGACTGTGAAGGATTTTGTATTTTGAACCATAAGTTCAGCAGTTCAAACCCACCAGTTGCTATGTGTCAGAACCGATTGGACAGCACTTAACAATAACAACAAGTTGTTGTTGCAGCATAATATATTCCTGCCTTCATTGAGGGTTTTGGATTTAAAAAAAAAAAAAAAAAAAGCACACATAGATCAAGCATAAGCTTTAAGTTTCAATAAGAAAGGAGAAACAGTGTTCCTTTCCCAGGAGATGTTCAGTTGTTTTATGTTACCGTTTGTGTTATGTTCATCTCAGAGATCAAGAGGGAGAGAAGGAGAGCAAGGGAAGAAAAAAGGTAGTTCATAGGAGAACGACATTACATTTGGGGATGATAAGCAAAGGGGCCTAAGCAAAGGGCAGTTTCATCATCAAATATTTCTGTGCTTACAACATAACATAAATAGCCTTTTTTATTTTTTTCTGCCTCATTTATTTCTCACGTGACCAACTGAAATGTATAATCTTCCCATTGTTTTACCTCTCCTGGTTCCCACAGGTTAAGAACCTTCAGTATACATGGACAGCTGGATACTGTTCATGGGAAGTCATTATTTTGCATGTTTCAACTAAAAGCAAATAATCACCTGTCTCGGAGTCATCATTGCTCTATAATGTTTTACAGTCTCCTTTTAGAGAGAAATGTCTTCATCCCTAACATTTCCTAGTGTTATGATTTCATGCAACTTACTCCTTTTGCTTATTCCCACTGCAGCTTCCTTTCAAGCTTAAAATATGCCTCTATTGGGAGTCCTACTGTGGCACTGTAGGATAAGCACTAGACTACTAATTGCAAGGTTGGTGGCTCAAACCCACCAGCCATTCGTCAGAAACCTTATACAGGGTAGTTATGAGTCAAAACCTATTCAACAACTCTTTACAACAACACTGCAGAATTTACCCTTTCCAAATCTATGAAACAAGGAAGTTAGGATGAGGTAACAGTTCCTCTTCCACGATTTTGAGGAAACTGCACATTGTTTGATAAGTTCAAAGAATAGTGCAGCATTTACTGCTAACATATGCAAAGTCTACATTAATTGTTCTATTTTAAAATAGATCAAACACAATCACAGCTTAACTTAGAGCTCTGGGACTCAGTATCCTCACATGTCAAATGGGGGATAAACTATGGGGTTGATTACAAATAATGTGCCAGACGGATAGAGAAGTGTGTATCATGGTAAACCCTCAGTAGATGTTTGTAGTTGTTACGAGTCCCTGGATGGTGCAAGACTAATGAGGTTGGCTGCTAAGCAAAAAGAGCTATAGAGTGATACAAACTGAAGTCTTTCAACAGACTGATACAGCACATTTATCTATGCCAAGATTTTTGGAAGACAGCACCCTGGCCAGCTGATTGGAAGTGATTCATATTGGTGCCCATTTCAAATGGGGGTGACCCAACAGGATGCAGAAATCATACAAATACCCATTGAAATAATGGGTATCCTAGAATATTTGATTATGTTTATGAGGAACCTGTACAAAGATCAAGGGGATACTGAATGGTTTCAAATCAGGAAAGGTGTGTGCCAGGGCCGTATTCTTTCAAACTACTTATCCAATCTGTATGCTGGGCCAATAATTCAAGAAAATGCATTATATGCAGAACATGGCATCAGGACTCTTTAACCTACAATATGCAGATGGTACAACCTTGCTTGCTAATAGTGAAGAGAAATTAAAATAATTGCTGCTGAAGATGAAAGACCACAGTCTTAAGTATAGGTTGCACTTCAACGTAAAGAGAATAAAAGTCCTCACCTCTGGACCAATACATAATATCATGATATATGGAGCAAAGTTTGAAGTTGTCAAGGACTTCGTTTTACTTGAATCAACAATCAACAATTGTGGAAGTTAAAGCTAAGAAATCAAACATTGCATTGCATTAGACAAATCTGTTGCATGAGATCTCTTTAAAGTGTTCAAAAGCAAAGATAATCAGTTTCTTTGGCCCAAGTCATGGTATTTTCAATTGCCTCGTATGCATGTGAAGGTTGGATAAATTAATAAGGAACATACAGAAGAATTGATGCATTTGAGTTATGGTGTTGGAGAATAATATTGAAAGTACCATGGACTGCCAAAAGAAGAAACTAAATGTGTGTTGAAGAAGTACAGTCAGAATGCTCCCTAGAAGCCAGGAAGGTGAGACTTTGTCTTCCACACTTTGGACATATTATTGGGAGGCACCAGTCCCTGGAGAAGGACATTTGAAAGAATCAGTCACTGAAAACCCTATGAAACAACATTCTGTAAAAGTCAGATTTCTATATCAGTACTATATAAGTCTAGGAGCTCTGGTAGCATAGTGGTTACTAATCGGGCTGCGAACCTTAAGGTCAGCAGTTCGAAACTACCAGCTGTTCAGCAGGAGAAAGATGAGGCTTTCTGCTCCCGTAAAGATTTACAGCCTAGGAAACCCTATACAGGGTCGCTATGAGTCAGAACCGACTCCACGGCACATAATCACCACCACCACTATATAAGTCTGATTCAATTCAATGCTGTCTGGGTATTATTTAATAACAATTTTAGTAAGAAAGTAGAGGAAAGTTATAGCTTCCTAATTGTAACTCTGAGTCCTCTACTTGACAATATGTGTCAGCTTATATGAGTGTGGTGACTAACTTTACTATGGTGCACCACCCACCTATACGTTACACACCTTTTTAAAAAATTAGTAGTCAGATTCATTTAACAAGTCACAAGTTGGCCCTCCATATCAGTTAGGTAATGATGGTCAGATGTGGAAAAGGTACTTTTAATCTATCAGCCGTGAGCACTTTATCTTTTTATCTATTACAGAAAAAAAAAAAAACACTGCATCTGTTCCACCATGGTGTCAGGGAAATAGGTCTATATTATTTTTCCAAAGTATATTATCAAATCATTGTTGAGCAAACATCTGTATTTTTATATAAAAATACATTACCAGTAAAGTACACTAGATATACTGCTGTAGTCTTGATCTTATTTTCAGCTACAGAAAGGTATCATGAAACTACTTTCCAAAATGTCTGCCAAAATGTATGACATCAAGTTCTCCCAGTTAAATAAATGCAGATCTTTATCTTATTTTTGCTCTTCTTTTATCATGTACAGGTTATAAATCTGACTAAAACTACAATATTAATTGGACTCAGTATTTTCACTTTGGGAAAAGCAAAACATAAAATTAATATGTTTTCACTTATTATAATACTTCCATTTATTTATTTACTATGTATTTGCTTTGCAGGTTTTTATAGAAAAAAATTTTTTTTCATTATGTATATACTTCCAAGACAAAGTAGAGTATATTTTTCTTTCAAGTTGAATAGGTTTTATGATTTTCATTTTTTCGTTTAAGTGGAATGGTAACCTTCCCATCAGATGTTCATGATTTATTGCTTTACTAACGCATCATTGTCTGGTAACTTCACAAGCATGGTTCTCTTTACTATCCTATTGTGAATGCCATCTGGGCCTGCTGTTTCCAATGCATTCCAGCTCTTTAAATAGTCCCCCTACTTTTTTTATTTTTAAAGATAATGCTGCTATTTTAGTAAGCTTTTCATTATCCTATGATTTTTTTGTTTTATTTTCCTTGTAACAGTATATAATATACAGTAACAATAAAAAATGTAAATGAGTATAATGAATATCCTAGATATGTTTAAGAATTAGCATCCATTTATTGTTATTTGATCGATTGATTTTAAGTGACTAGTTCATTATCTTACATGGAAACTACATCTCTGCAATTACTTTGGTAGTATATATGGATGCCACCTTTCTATCTTCTTGCTCTAACACATAAATGGTGATTTCGCTTGGTTTAAAGCAAACTTCTGCTTGCTTATAGGCCAGGGACACATTGCTCAGCTCTCAAAAGCTAATTCATCTCTCACCCTCTTTATTTTTAACAATGCTTAGTTTATGTTCCCCACAAAACACTTGAATTTATTTACACAAAGCCCCACAGCTAAGTCATGTTTTCAGAGCCATTTCTATTACATTCACTGCTATTTTATTGTATAACATATGCTAATGAGGGCAAGGCCCCTATATAAAGCAAGCTGAAGCAAAATAAAGAATCATAATGCCCAAAATAGAATACTACCCTTTATTTTGCTTCTCTTCCAGCAGATAGTGCACATCTTAGTGAAACACCTTATTAAAAATTGACTGTCTTTTTGATATGTCACAATTTGTGAGACATTCTACTCTGCTTTCTTGAAGAATTGATTTCTTCATCCATGCTATGTTCCACTGTCTTTTTTGGTTTGTCACCTTCTCTTTTTACGTCGTTGTTGTCATTGTTGTTGTTGTTTGCCATCGAGTCAATACCACCACATAGAAACCTTATGCACAATAGAATGAATCACTGCATAATCCTGGGCCAATCTCACTACTGTTGCCATGCTTGAGTCCATCGATGGACAATCCATCTCTATGGGGGTCTTCTTCTTTTCCTCTGACCCTCACCTTACCAAACATGATATCCTTTCTCCAGTGACTGGTACCTCCTGACAATATGTCTAAAGTCTGAGAGACGAAGTTTGGCCATCTTGGCCTCCAAGGAACACTCTGGCTGCACTACTTCCAAAACAGATCTATTGGTTCTTTTGGCAACCTATGGCACTTTCAATATTCTCCTCCAACACCATAACTCAAAAGCATCAATCAATTCTTCTTATTCACTATCCAGCTTTCGCATGCATGAGGATACTGAAAATACCATGGCTTGGGTCAAGTGCACCTTCGTCCTCAAGCTGACATCTTTGCTCTTCAACACTTTAAAAAGGTCTTGTGCAGCAGATTTGTTTAATGCAGTGTGTCATTTGATTCCTTGACTGCTGCTTCCATGAGTGTTGATAGTTGATCCAAGAAGAATGAAGTCCTTGACAACTTCAATCTTTTATCCGTTATAAGAATGTTGTTTATTGGTCCAGTGGTGAGGATTTTTGTTTTCTTTACATTTGAGATGTAATCCATACCCGAAGGCTCTGCTCTTTGATCTTCATCAATAAATGTTTTAAGTTCTAGTAGCACCACGAAAACATCACACTTTCTGCCCATTTGTATCAGGTAGAGAATTAGGTTCATCTTCAAGCCTGAGCAATTAATTCATGTACATCTCTGTCTATTTTATTCTTTGTATTTTCAGAAAATTAGGAGACAAAAGCTAAGCAGACAATTCCAGAATATCCCATCTCTTGATAGAAAAGGGAATATAGAACTATTAAACTCCATGTATAAATAATGTTTGATCTCACATATACAGTAACTCAGATGTCCTCAAGAGACACTAGGCACATACCTAGTTTCCCTTAGGGACAGGAAGAATTGGATTTGACATTTTTTAAAACTCCACAACCATCTCTACTTCATTAACATTTAAAGAGGAAAGTCAGTGTTTGGTAAACTACTCTAGACTCCAAATCTTTAGGTTAGTTTTTCTTTCTTTTTTTTTGTTTTTTACTTGCTAATTATCATAAATAAATATAGTGTTGCATATATCTAGAGGTGACAAATTAGATACAAGTTACATATATAAGTTACTTGGAAAAAAATTAATTTTGTGGCAATAGTCACTCAAAAGGTATCTCCATATGTTAAGTACTGAACTGCATACCATAAGGTTCATAGTTAAAGCCTGCCAGTTGCTCAGCAGGAAAAAAATGAGGCTTTCTATTTCCTGGAAGATTTAAAATTTTGAAAACCCTATACAAGATTGATAGGAGCTCTGGTAGCGTAGTGGTTACGAATCGGACTGCTAACCTAACGGTCAGCAGTTTGAAATTACCAGCCGTTCCTAGGGAGAAAGACGAGGCTTTCTGCTCCTCTAAAGAATTATAGCCTTGGAAACTCTGTACAGGTTCACTGAGTTGAAACCAACTCCACAGTACTTAACAAAAACAACAATACAAGGTTGCTATGAATCGGACTGAACCAATTAGAGGGCATTTAACAATAAGAAGTCACCCAAATTACCTACCCAGGATCGGTCTGTGCATTTTCCCTTCTCGAGCTACACAAGGTAAAGTCGAGAAGTATCGCTAGTTGGGCTCCAATTCATACATATACAGGTTTATTCCAAACAAACTGTGTTTAAATGTGTCTTCACCATCATTCAGATTCACAGCCTCAATGACTTGATAAGCAATCTTAGTCATTAGGGTACCTTCAAAAAACAGGTCCAATAAAAACAATAGCTTCTGAGGAGATCTGCTGCCTCGATTCTATTCAGAACAGAGAAAACAGCTCAGAAGGCTGCGGTGACTATTTGGGGGAATTCTAAAGGAGTAATCTTGATAGATTTTTCTTGAGGAACACAAAATGATCACAGGGGTTTATTATAAAGAATTTGTAAGAAAATTTTCAACTGCATTGGTGAAACAAAGACCAGGAAAGTTGAACAGAGGAATTGTTTTCCATCATTAACATTGTACTTCATCATTCTTTGAAGTTAACAAATGCTGTCCTATAAGAATTTAATTGGGAAACCTCACCCCATATCAAACCTACAGCCCTGATCTTGCCCCTTCAGACTTCTTGTCTACCAAACTCAAAGAACATTTAAAAGGAAAAGGATATAAATCCTTGAGGATACCAAAACTGCCACTTTGACACGGTGCAAATACAAGAATGGAATCTGGTATGGCACTGTAGGATAAGTACTGGACCTGAAGGTCAATTTAAACTGAAATGCCAGCAGTTCAAACCCACCAGCCACTCCTCAGAAACACTATACTGGGTCACTATGAGTCGGAATCAACTCCACAGCACTTAACAACAGCAACAACAATACAAGAGCACTGAATTCTTGGGGAAAGAGGTTAGAGAGGTAGAAACACTGCCTAAACCTAAATAGGTGATATATCAAGAAACAATTTTGATATTTTTGTTTTATAAGGTTTCTAATAGTTTGTAACAATACACTTTGACTCATCTTCATGTGTACCTCACACGTACAAGGGGACCTAATAGAGTTCGTGGAAAAATTTCATTATATTTTAATTCCATTTTTCCATGAGCTCTTTGAAACCCCCTTGTATAGGGGTATATGAACTCAGACTGCCCTTAAAGAAAGAAAAAGATCACAAAAGGATAAACTGACAGGGAGCAGTGGAATTGGAGAACACGGATGTTTTTACTTCAGAGTAATAGGAACGATCGGAGTCCTGGTATGGTGCTGTGGGTTAATGCGCCAGACTGCAAAGGAGTTTGAACTGCAAGGTTAGCAGTTCAATCTCACCAGCTGCTCCTTGGAAACCAATACAGGATCACCATGGCTCAGAAGAGACTCGGCGGCACTTAATAGAAATGACCAACTATTTGCGGTGGTCGAATGCTTTATAGGTACTTTTCAAAATCATCCCCAGCTGTTAGTTCACAGAATGTTTAAAGATAACATACAGTTCATTATTTCATATTCTAAGGTTCTGAGTATTTTTGGACACCCATTCATTAGCGTATACATATTTCTTGAATACTTACTAGGTGTCTGACATTCTCCTAGGTGTTGGGAATATTGCTTGTTTTTATTAGGTGTCTTCGAGTTGGCTCCAACTCACAGTAAACCTAATCAGAATCGAATGAAAACTGGTTGGTTCCTGTGCCACCCTCACAATTGTATTTGAACCCACTGTTGCTGTCACTGTGTCAATCCATATCTTCAGAGTCTTCTTTTCCCACTTTACCCATATGTTTAATGTCTTTCCCTAAAGTATAAAGGTCAGATGGATAGATAGCTTTAACTGAGTCTCATGGTGACTTTATAACCAACAGACTAAAACGCATGTCCTCTATCTCACTCTCAATTGTTAACATGTCCAAATCCATTGTCTAGGGTATCAATCCAACTTACTAATCACCTCCCTCAACCTCACTGACCCTTACTTCACCAAAACACAATGTCCTTCTATTGATCTAACTATTTATCTCACTCTCCTGATGACTTATCCAAAGCAAGTAAGTTGAACAATGTTCTGTTGTGATCCAGAAGGGTAAGTTTCTGAAGTAGAATAGAATGCCTGGGTTTTTTTTTTCCTGGTCTGTCTTAGTCGGGAAAGGAGCTCTGGTAGCGTAGTGGTTACAAATTGGGCTGCGAACCGCAAAGTCAGCAGTTCGAAACTATTAGCTGCTCCGCCAGAGAAAGATGAGGCTTTCTGCTCCTGTAAAGATTTACAGCCTCGGAAACCCTGTTCAGGGTTGCTATGGCTCGGAACCGACTCGACGGCACTTAACAACAAACTTAGTCTGGGAATCCTACTTAAACTCATTCATCCTGAACATCACTGCTGGCATTTTAAATACTAGTGGCATCGCTTCCAACAGCACAAGAAGAAAAGCACCACATAGAGATGACGGAAAAATCATGCAATCCTACCTAGTCTATGCTGCAAAATGTTACCATGGATTTCTTTAGGATTTGTCTTTACTTAAGCTAATAGTATTTGCCAAAAAAAAAAAAAAAAAGCATATTTTTATTAGTTTGATGGACTGTCTGCAAAATATAACACCAAGGTAGAGGACTAAGAATATGTTAACGGTTTCTTATAAATTTCAATATAATTTAAATTGCTTTGCTTTTGTTTTTCAATTTGTTCCTTTCAACATTATTTGTGACCATTTCTCCTGTTTAACATAAGAAAAAAGTATATTTATGAATGGGAGAAAAAGGGAAATATTTTGCATTTTAAATAGTCCATGAAGTTAATGCCCCTCCTGTGACCTATTAACTATTGTTTTCAATGTATAAACAGAAGTTGGTAGTCCTGGTGTGGCACTGTAGGATAAGCACTGGAACACAAGCTCAGTTTGAACCAAAACCTCAGAGGTTCTAACCCACCAGCTGCTTCATGGAGACTATCTTTATGAATTTCCTTTCATTTTCTACTTCCAATTTTCCTAGATTCATACTCCATATATTCCAGTCTGCTTATTAATGCATGTTTGCAGTCATTTCTTCTCATTTTGAGCAAATGAAGGCCTTGAAAACTTAACTCCATCAGTGTCTTTGAAGTCATTTTAATTTTGAGGAGGCAGCTCTTCACCAGTTTTATTTTGAGTGTCTCCCAACCTGAGGGGCTCATCTTTCCACACTATGGAAGACAATGTTCCTATAGCTACTATTTATAACGTTTTCAGAGGCTAAACTTTCATTAGTGGTCAGCCTCTCCGTCCTAGTCTGTCTTGATATGAACAGTCTATTGAAACCTGAGCATCATCAGTGACCCTTAAGTATCTGAAATACCAGTGGCATCTCCGCCAGCATCACAGCAATGCACAAGTCACCACAATATGACCACAAACAAAAGACTTTGTCACCAGGGAGCTTATATTCTAGAAGCAAATGACAGATTGTTGTTGTCAGATGCCATCGAGTCGGAACCGACTCATAGCGACCCCATGCACAGCAGAACGAAACAATGTCCGATCCTGGACCAACCTCACTACCGCTGCCACACTTGAGTCCATCAATGATGCCACCTGGCTGATCCATCTTGTTGGGGGTCTTCCTCTTTTTCTCTGACCCTCCACCCCACCCAGCATGACATCCTTCTCCAACGATTGTTTCCTCTGGACAATATGTCCAAAGTAGGAGAGACGAAGCTTAGCCATCCTGGCCTCCAAGGAGCACTCTGGCTGCACTTCTTCCAAAACAGATCTATTGGTTCTTTTGGCAGTCCATGGCACTTTCAGTATTCTCCTCCAACACCACAACTCAAAGGCATCAATTCTTCTACGATCCTCCTTATTCACTGTCCAGCTTTCGCATCCATATGAGGCTATTGAAAACACCATGGCCTGGGTCAGGCGCACCCTAGTCCTCAAGCTCTTCAACACTTTAAAAAGTTCCTGTGCAGCAGATTTGCCCAGTGCAATACGTCGTCTGATCTCTTGACTGCTACTTCCGCGAGTGTTGATAGTTGATCCAAGAAGAATGAAGTCCTTGACAACTTCAATCTTTTCTCCATTGATAAGAATGTTGTTTATTGGTCCAGTGGTGAGGATTTTTGTTTTCTTGACATTGAGATGTAATCCATGTCGAAGGCTGTGCTCTTTAATCTTCATAAGTAAATGTTTCAAGTCCTCTTCACTTTCAGCGATCAAGGTTGTATCATCTGCATATCGCAGGTTGTTAATGCGGAAATCATCGGACAATCTCTTTGATATCTCAAGCGAGTAAAGTTTTGCTAAAGGTAATACAGAAACGGCTACAATCATACATTGACAGAGAACTTCCAGAGGTTCAAGCTGGATTCAGAAGAGGCCGTGGAACGAGAGATATCATTGCTGATGTCCGATGGATCTTGGCTGAAAGCAGAGAATATCAGAAGGATGTTGACCTGTGCTTTATTGACTACGCAAAGGCTTTCGATTGTGTGGATCATGACAAGCTATGGACAACATTGAGAAGTATGAGTATTCCAGAACACTTAATTGTACTTCTAAGAAATCTGTACCTAGACCAAGAAGCAGTTGTTAGAACAGAACATGGGAACACTGAATGTTTTAAAATTGGGAAAGGTGTGAGACAGGGTTGTATTCTTTCACCATACTTATTCAACCTGTATGCTGAGCAAATAATATGAGAAGCTGGGTTCTATGAAGAAAAACGTGGCATCAGGATTGGAGGAAGACTCATTAACAATCTGCGATATGCAGAAATGACAGATAGTATATGTTTATTGCTGATGTTAGGTGCCATTGAGTTGGATCTGACTCGTAGCAACTCTGGAAAGGGATTCTGAGGTTGTAAATGTTTGTAGGAGCCAAAAGTCCCATCTTCCTCCTATTGAGTAGCTGGTGGACTTGAACTCACAACTTTGTGTTTCACAGTCTAGTGCTTATACTACTGAGCTTCTGCACTCCTGTTATAGCATATTGTTGTTGTTGTCAAGTGTTGTCGAAGGCAGTTCTGACTCAAAGTGACCCTATATAGGGTTTCTGAGGAGTAACTGTGGTTTGAACTGTTGACCTTGTTGTTCTCAGTCTAGTGCTGATCCTACAGTGCCACACTAGGAGTCCATCATAGTAAATAGTTGTTATGTGCCTTTGACTCAGTGCTGACTTAGAGACCCTGTATAGGGTTTCCAAGAAGGAGCCTGTGAGTCTGAATTGCCAACCTTGCTGTTCAAACCAGTCTTGTGTTCCAGTGCATCATCCCACAACACCATACCATGACTCCTTTTTAAAATGTATACATTTTATTAATATAAATATTGAGGAAAGCAGGGTAGGAAGTACTGATGGACACAATATTTTGGAGGTGCTAATTGAGGAGCCCTGGTATGGCACTGTGGGTTAATGCGCTAGGTTGCACAGTTGGTTTGAATCACAAGACTGCCGGTTCAAACTCACCAGTCACTCCTCACTATGCAGGGTTGCTATGGGTCGGAACCAACTCTATGGCACTCAACAGTTGAGAATCTGACGTTTGATCATAGAACAGTCATATCGGTATGGCTATGTGACAGTCTGGAAACATTTTGGATTGAGGTTTAGTCTTCCGACAGTGCAATGTCACTGATTAGCAATGTGCCTGATAAATTTGCAGAAAGCAAGGAGCCAGAGTGAAGAGAAGAGAAGGAAGCAGGTCAGTTTTTCCCAATGACCCAGTCACTAAAGAGTTACAAGACCAGGTTGTATCTTGGATATCAGGACACCATAAACCAAACCAGGAAGTTTGCTTCAACAGGGAGGATACCTGAAGAGTAAAAACATTTTCAGTTGATGGGCTGAGTGAAGTGAGAGCTATAACATGTTGTTGTTGTTAAGTGCCATCGAGTAGATTCCGACCCTGTATAGGGTTTCCAAGGAGCAGCTGGTGAGCTTGAACCATCGACCTTGCAGTTCAAATAACTTTACAGTCTGGCGCATTAGCCTACAATGCCACACCAAGACTCTTAGGTTCCCAATATAAGCTTTGTTTTCAAGACTAATTAAAACATATTCAGAGGACACAAACCAAAATGAGAGGTTAATGCTATTTTCTGCTTCCTTTTCTTCCCAGTTTTGTGCTCAAAAGTGTGAACATTCATTTTTAGGTATTCTTAGCCCAAAGTTTTTCACTTCTAAAGTTGAGCTAAGAGTATTTTCTTAATTTATTGAAAATACATTTAAGGAATAAATGTGTCTTTCATCTTATTAATATTTTATTCCATATAACTTAATTTAAAATTTTTCATTAGTAGTAAATATTGTACACAACAACTAGCAGATATAATATTATTTAATAAATAGAAATTTAATGTTAGAATCCATAAATAGTTGATCAGGCTTAGAAACCAATTTTTCCTGGATATACATGCTTTTGATTTAAGGTAATGTAAGTGTACACATGCAGTTATGCAGTGAAATTTTTCTGGTTGATTTTTCAAAATTAAATCTATCAATAATGAAAATAAACTTGAAGTCATTTTAATTCCACAGTTTTACCACCGAGTTTCAGACTTCATGTAGTATCACAATTTCACTGCATTAACTTAATCATGTTGTTGTTAAGTGCTGTCGAGTCGGTTCCGACCCATAGCAACCCTGTACAGGGTTTCCAAGGGTGTAAATCCTTACGGGAGTAGAAAGCCTTATGTTTCTCCCGCGGAGTGGCTGGTAGTTTCGAACCACTGACCTTAAGGTTTGCAGCCCGATTCGTAACCACTACGCTACCACAGCTCTTTAATCATACCTACCTAAAATACAGAATTCCACAAGACCATAGTCCTGAGTCCCCATTCTGTCAAGGTGCTTGCTAATATTAAAGATTTCATAAATTTGCCCCCTGTATATTGAATGCATTGGCCACTTTGAATCTGATAATCATATGATTTATTATGACATCAACAACAATTAAAGATCATCTGAAGAACAGATTTGATGCAATAAACACTAAAGACCAAAGACCAGGAGAGTTGTGGGATGACATCAAGAACATCATACATGAAGAGAACAAAAAGTCATTAAGAAGACAAGAAAGAAGGAAAAGGTCAAAATGGTTATCAGAAGAGACTCTGAAACTTGCTTTCCAGCGTAGAGAAGCTAAAGCAAATGGAAGAATTGAAGAGGTCCAAGAGCTAAACAGAAAATTTCAAAGATCAGCTCAAGAAGATAAAACCAAATACTATAATAAAATATGCAATGATTTAGAGTTGGATAACCAAAAGGGCAGAACACGGTCAGCTGGGGAACTAAAGAAAAAACTCAAGCCTCGACTTTCATTATTGAAAGATTCTCTGGGCAAATTATTGAATGATGCAGAGGGCATCAAGAAAAGATGGAAGGAATACACAGAGTCATTGTACCAAAAGGAAATGGTTAATGTTCAACCATTTCAAGAGGTACCATATGAACAAGAGCCAATAATACTCAGGGAGGAAGTCCAAAATGCATTGAAAGAATTGGCAAAGAACAAGGCACCAGGAATTGATGGAATAAAAATTGAAATCTTTCAGGAAAGTGGGGTGGCACAAGAGGCACTCACTCATCTCTGCCAAGAAATTTGGAAGACAACTATCTGGCCGACTGATTGGAAGAGATCCATATTTGTGCCCATTCCAAAGAGAGGTGACCCAATGGAATGCGGAAAACATCAGATAATCTCTTTGATATCTCAAGTGAGTAAAGTTTTCCTCAAGGTAATACAGAAACAGCTACAATCATGCATTGACAGAGAACTTCCAGAAGTTCAAGCTAGATTCAGAAGAGGCTGTGGAACGAGAGATATCATGGCAGATGTCCGATGGATCTTGGTTGAAAGCAGAGATTATCAGAAGGATGGTTACCTATGCTTTATTGACTACTACGCGAAGACTTTCGATTGTGTGGATCATGACAAGCTATGGACAACATTGAGAAGTATGAGTATTCCAGAACACTTAATTGTACTTCTGAGAAATCTGTACCTGGACCAAGAGGCAGTTGTTCAAATAGAGCATGGGAACACTGAAATTTTTAAAATTGGGAAAGGTGTGCGACAGGGTTGTGTTCTTTCACCATACTTGTTCAATATATATGCTGAGCAAATAATAAGAGAAGCTGGGTTCTACGAAGGAAAACGTGGCATCAGGATTGGAGGAAGACTTATTTACAACCTGAGATATGCAGATGATACAACTTTGCTTGCTGAAAGTGAAGAGGGCTTAAAATATTTACTGATGAAGATCAAAGAGCACAGCCTTCCGTATGGATTACAACTCAATGTAAAGAAAACAAAAATCCTCACTACTGGACCAATATACAGCATTCTTCTCAATGGAGAAGAGATTGAAGATGTCAAGGACTTCATTCTTCTTGGATCAACTATCAACACTCGGTGGAAGTAGCAGTCAAGAGATCAGACGGCGTATTGCACTGGGCAAATCTGCTGCACAGGAACTTTTTAAAGTATTGAAGAGCAGAGATGTCAGCTTGAGGACTAAGGTGCGCCTCACCCAAGCCATGGTATTTTCAATAATCTCATATGGATGTGAAAGCTGGACAGTGAATAAGGAAGATCGTAGAAGAATTGATGCCTTCGAGTTGTGGTGCTGGAGGAGAATACTGAAAGTGCCATGGACTGCCAAAAGAACCAATAGATCTGTTTTGGAAGAAGTGCAGCCAGAGTGCTCCTTGGAGGCCAAGATGGCTAGGTTTCATCTCTCCTACTTTGGACACATTGTCTGGAGAGAACAGTCGCTGGAGAAGGATGTCATGTTGGGTAAGGTGGAGAGTCAGAGAAAAACAGGAAGACCCCCAACAAGATGGATCAGCCAGGTGGCATTATTAATGGTGTCAAGCGTGGAGGCGGTAGTGAGGTTGGCCCAGGATCGGACATTGTTTCGTTCTGCTGTGCATGGGGTCACTATGAGTCGGTTCCGACTCAATGGCACCTAACAACAACAACAACAAACATAAAATACCTGTTAACTTCCTGAATTTGTTTCTCATCAATGGTGTTGTGGCATTGAGTCAGTTCTGACTCATAGAGACCCTGTGTATTGTTTCCAAGGAGCAGCTGGTGAGTTTGAACTGCAGACATTGAAGTTCAAACCAACCTTGTGGTCTGTTCACATTATCCTACAGTGCCACCCCAGGATTCCACACAAATTAACTGGCATAAAAGCACTAATTTCAGAAAAGGATTCCTTTAAAAAAAAAAAAAAATCGCAAGTCACTCTGCATGAGAAAGTGTGAAGAGGAAGGGGCAGTAGCAGAGGTGGAATGGAAAGAATTGAGGGGAATCAAGGAACTGGGCAAAAAGAGAAAACTTGGGATGTTCAGAGAAGTCAAGCTCTTCACTCTGGCTGGAGCTCAAGCTGCACACCGTAGACTATTTAAAGGAATGTGCACAGGAAACCAGTGTCAGAAAAGGAAGACCTAAGTCTGTGGTGAATGTTGACTAAGAAGGCTGAAGCACAGCCAGAAATCAAATCATGGAAATCAAAGCAAGTTTGTTTTGTTTTGTTTTTTGTTGTTTACTTTCCTGCCTTAGAAAAGTAAAGGAATAATAGATTGGACTAGAAATCAACGACTTTTAGAACATAGACCATCATTCATAATCTCCTAAATCCGAACTAAGGGACTGTCAGAAAACGTCAATACAAGTTATGAACTTGAGGAAAAATCAGATATAAGTTAAGGCAAGGATGGAGATGGTAACATTCTATGGAGGCTAATGGTAAAGGCATTGTTTGTTGGTTGGTTCTTGCTGATGCATAGTGTTCCAGAGGCCCATCTTGAAAAATAATGAAAGAAAATTAGAAAGAATGAGTCATGAAATAGGAAATGCAGGTGATACAGGAAAGATTAAACCGATTTTGAGAGAAAATTGCTGGAAGGACAATATCCACAAGTGACCACATAGATGGCTCCATAGTTCAGAACGATCTGTTCCTCCCTTTACATGGGAGCTGGAAGGAGGAGGGCCTGGCCCTGAGCCAGTCTTCATTCAGGCTAGATTCCTCAGGGCTAGGGCAGGCAATCCATACAGAACTAATCATTGAAGTTCTTCATGAAGAGGAATTTTCCTGGGTCAACACTTTATCATTCAGAATCTACTGGCTCCTCTGCACTTTGCTGTCTAGTATTCTCTTTTAAGAGGCTTCTAATCTCTGGTAGCGTAGTGGTTACGAATTGGACTGTGAACCGCAAGGTCAGCAGTTCGAAACTATGAGCTGTTCCACGGGAGAAAGATGAGGCTTTCTGCTCCCATAAAGATTTACAGCCTCAGAAACCCTGTACAGGGTCGCTGTGAGTCGGAACCGACTCCATGGCACATAACAGCAACAATCTAATCTAATTAGGGTTAAACATAAGTCAGTGTGATTTAATGCTTTGACTGATTGGATGGGTCATATAAGGAGGATTCTTTCTCTTGCTGCTTTCATGTGTTTTATTTTCTTGATAGAAGCTTTGTTGAATTAAGAATGTTTACAGGAGAAAGATGAGGCTTTCTGCTCCTGAGAAGATTTAAAGTCTCGGAAACCACAGGGTTTCAAACCAAGGTTGCTATGACTCAGAACCAACTCGATGGCACTTAACCTGAATGATCTTTCAGCAGAACGTCATCTTATTCTCACAAATGTTAAGAATTCTGCAGTTTAAAAACAAAACTCATGTTAAGTCAATAACAGAAATTGCTTGAAGTTTATTGTTGTTAAGTGCCTTCGAGTCGGTTCTGACCCATAGCGACCCTGTACAGGGTTTCCGAGGCTGTAAATCTTTACGGGAGCAGATAGCCTCATCTTTCTCCCGTGGAGCGGCTGGTAGTTTCGAACTGCTGGCCTTAAGGTTCGCAGCCCAATTCGTAAACACTACGCTACCAGTGTTCCATTGAAGTTTATTATAGAGAGTTGAAAATGTTCTGAAGAGGAGAAATTCTTATGTCCTATCCTATCAATATTTCAATGGTAAAGATTTGGAATGAAGCTGGTATTTATCTGCAGTCAGGAAAGATTTCTTGCAGTATTGTCTCAAAGAACAATAAAAACAATGGTTGATTCAGCTTTAGTCAACTTCTAGTCTGACTCTGGAGTGTCAGTTTCACAAAACTGACTGTATGTAGTTAAGCCTTCAAAAGACTCTATGCTTCCACCCAAGAATCCTCTACCCAGCAAAGCTGTCAATCAAATACGATGGTGTAATCAGAACATTCCAGGATAGGCAGAAGCTAAGGGATTTTGCCAGTCAACCCTGCTATGAAAAACATCTTAAAGGAAGTTCTGTGGACTGAGAACCAGCAAGAACACATAACAACTACAGAATGATGTACATGGGAGCATTAACCTGAACT
>NW_006408621.1:6450504-6493638 GCF_000296735.1 Chrysochloris asiatica
TACCCAGAGAAGCAGTGATGCCTGAAATGGAGCCAGAGATGATGACGTGGAGAGATGGAGCAGCTGGAGACGTTAGATCCAGAGAGTGAAAGCGACTGTGTGCTGAAGACCTGAGGGGTACGGGGCAAGGACTGCATGGAGGGGATTGTAACCATGGCAATGAGAAGATATATGATAGAATGAATGTAAGACTGCTGTTCTCCCATGTAAACTATCACATAATTCACAATAAAACATTTAAGAAAAAATAAATAAAGACTCTATGCCCAAGGCAAAATGGTAATCACTATTTTGCTATGTACTGGAGTCCTGGTGTGGCACTATGGGATGATGCACAGAAAGGTCAGCGGTTCAAATTCACCAGTCACTCCTCGGAAACCATTTTACAGGGTTGCTAAGTGTAGAAACTGACTCTACGGCACTTAAAAACAATCTGCTTACTGGAGTCCTGGTATGGCACTGTGGGATAAAGCACTTGATCATTTGTGGTTCAAACTCACTTGGAAACCCTAATTCAGGATCACTGTGAGTAGGAAGCAACAAGGCAGCACTTAATACTGCTTACTAGACTCTTGCTTGACTTAAAGGTGACTTTAGGAAACCTATTTCTCCAGGCTCAAGGTTCCAAAGGACATCTAAAGGCATGACCAGAATGGGTTGTCCCAATCTGCATGTACACAGATACATGGGTTCCAGGAGATAAACATTTTCTCAGCTAGGATTCTCAATAATATCTAATAGGCAGTATCTAGTATTATTCTTCTGTAGACAGTGTGTTTACTACTTATAAAAAAGAAAATAAATTAACAAAGATGAAAAATAGCCTTCTCATTTATCCCCCAAATCATTTATCTATAATAAATCTATGGTCAGAGAAGACAGTTGACATAAAATGGAAGACTAGCCTCACAAGACCTCCTAGGTGAGAGTCTTTCAATTAAAATGAGGAATTTACGCATATATGTTGCTTCCCAGTGGTGGGAAATAATGCTAACATACTGCATCAACTTCTGAGGAGTATGTAGTCATGCTAGAAGGAAACAGAAGACACTGGAAAATGCAATGTCTCTGGTTGTACTTACTTCCTTTGTAAACATGCATTACCTCTACTGGGGGCATGCAAAACCTTAAACTTACCCCCCCCCCAAAAAAAAAGCATCAGTTTATCATGCTCATGTCTTAGGGTCTTCAAAAACAATGTGCCTACATTGTTGATCTCAATGTATTCAACAGATTTTTCATTTTTCCTTTACAGTCAACATTTCAAATAGCTTTATAAAACTCAGTGGTACTTGAAGACTGAGCACTTAAGCGTGGATATTTGTGTCTTATGAAAGCAAACTGACACAAGTGTAAACTATTTCTAACAGAAGTTGCATGCATATATATTTACAGAAAGAAGGATCTGTTCAAGTATTTCACTCCCCCGGATGGAGCACATCAGGCTGTATAATCAAATAAAACTGTACTGGGAAAGCAGAGAGTGAAATATTGTCACAATAAAAAGGATACTGAGTATTTCTTTTTAAAGAAGACAGAAACTACCCATCTTCATAGACTACATGGAGTGTTGATGTATGATGTGTGACACTTGTCCCTTTATTTTCAAGAAGTCTATCACATTATCATTATGAGTAAGGTGGTTGTTGTTAAGCGTCATTCAGTCATTTCTGACTCCGTGATCCTCAACAGGCTTTTCCAAGAATGACTAGTGATTTTGACCACTAACCTTGTGGTTAACAGTACAATGCTTATCCTACAGTGCCACTTCAGAACTCTATGAGTTAAGGCGGTTGTTGTTAAGTGCCATGAAGTTGGTTCCAACTCACAGCAACCCTGTGTAGGGTTTCTGAGGAGCAGCTGGGGAGTTTGAATAACTGACTTTGCTGCTCAAACTGACCTTGCAGTCCAGTGCACTTTCCTGCAGTACCACACCAGAAACTGAAAATTATTTTCTTTGTGTGATGGCACAACTTTATACCCTCAGAAACCACTGGTTGTTGGTGGTAATGGGCCATGGAGTCAGTTCCAACTCATAGCAACCCTGCATAGGGTTTCCAAGGCTGAAAATCTTTACTGGAGCAGAAAGCTTCATCTTTCTTCCACAGAACATAACCACACTACCAGAGCTCCTCAGAAACCACTACATAACTCCAAATGCTACCTTTGAAACAACTTTAAAAAAAAAAAGTTGGACTTTTGAGACAAGTCAATTAAGAATAAGTGACGTTCACAAAAAAATGGAGACAACCTCGATGACCTTCAGCAGAGGAATGTTTGAACAACTTTGGTACATACATACAATGAAATATTCTGGAACATTTAAAAACAGTGAATCTGCAAAACACCTCACTACACGGAAGATCCTGGAGAACATTATGCTTAGTGAAAATGAGTTGGTCACAAAGGGACAAATAGTATGAGACCACTACTGTTAAGAAGTCAAGAAAAAGTTTACACATTGTAACAAATATTCGGTTGTTACCAGGGGTAGAAAGGGAGAATCATTCACTGACTAGAATGTTAAGTGCCATCGAGTCAGTTGTGACTCATAGCGACCCTGTGTAGGATTTCCAAGGAGTGGCTAGTGGGTTTGAACCGCCGAATTGTGGTTAGCAGTCCAGTGCTTATCCTACAGCACCATACCAGGCTAGAGTGTAGACATATACTAACTTGGGTGATGGGGAAGGCAGTAAAAAAGAAAAATAGAAAATAAAAGGAAATTGCTTTCTCTTTTTCTTCAGTTTCATTTTCTGATTAGGAAATACTTCAGGGAACTTTCTCTTAAAAAAATGGAAAAAAAAGTGGGGGAGAAAAAAAGGACTTGGAAATGGATGGTGGTGACGGTTGAGCAGCATGCAGAGTATAATCAGTGTGGCTGGATGGTACATGTAAAATAGTTGAAATGGCAAATATTATTGTTAACACATTGTTGTTGTTAAGTGCCAGCAAGTCCGTTTTGTCTCAAAAAATCCGGTATAGGAAATTGCAGGAGCAGCCGGTGGGTTTGAACTGCCAGCCTTGTGGTTCATAGTCCAGTGCAAGTATGTTACATTAAAAAAAACAAAAACAAAAACTTGTCTCAAATCATTTGGATCACAATCTATATTGTATGACCTATTTCTATAGCTAGAATACTGTTCTCTTTGATTCTAATTCAGAATCATTTTATAATTTTATTTAAAAGATTTAAAAAATTTGATGTTCGGCTTTCCCATCTCTGAATTATTATGACCTCAATTTTACCAATAAGCATGCACTATAGCCAAGACAAGGTTACTGGGAAATAACTTGTTTCTTATTTGCCTTAGTGGGAAGGGGTTCCTGTTTTAGTCTCAATGTTGGTGTGTTTGTGTGCTTCAGCTGTTTCTGACTCAGTGACCCTCTATGACAGAGCCAAACTGTCCTGAGGGGTTTTCTAGGCTGTAATCCTCCTTCCAGAAACACATTACCAGCAGATCTTTTATCCTGCCCAGCGGCTGATGGGTTCAAATTGCCAATCATCCATTTAGTAGTTGAGTGCTTAACTACTGTGCCATCAATACACCTTCTAACGAGTGGGCTCCGACCCATAACTACCTTGTATAGGGTTTCTGAGGAGCAGCAAGTGAGCTTGAATCACTGACTTTGTGGTTCAAACAGATCTTGCAGTCCAGAGCATTAAGCTGCAGGGTCTCAATAATTAGTCACCTGTAAATTAAGGTTCTAGGTTTCTGATCTTAAGTACCTCATGTCTTTACATCTTGCTTTCTATCATGCTGTTAACTTAATAACCCAAAAGGTCATGGCTTTTCTTTGCTTTCAATATATGATTCACTGTTGATGTTAAGTTTTTACTATTCTCATAGGGACGTTATTTGCAATATATTATAAATAACCAAAATGCTTCATTGTAGGAGACTGGTTAAAGAAGCATTTTGTTTTTAAGTACCATTGAGTTAGCTACAACTTTTAGTGACCTTATGTACAAGTGAACTAATTTCTGTCCAATCTTTAACCATCCTAACAATCGCTCCTATGTTTAAGTCCATTGACAACCCATTTCATTAAGTCTTTTTCATTTTTATTAATTTGCTACCAAGCATGACGTCTTTCTCTAGGGCTGCTGCCTCCTGATAAAGTGTTCCATGAAACAGTCTCCAAATCTTCACTTCTATGGAACCAGTCTGACTACTTCTACTAAAACTGATTTATTCTTTCTTCTGGAAGCCCACAGAATTTTCAGTATTTTTTTCTAACATAATTCAAAGGCATCAATTCTTCAGACTTTCTTATTTATTTCCAGCTTTTGCATACATATGAGGTGGTTGAAAATGTCATGGCTTGGCTCAAAAGTATCAGTCTTTCAAGCGATTATCTTTGCTTTTTAACATTTTAAACAAATCTTTCATAGCCAATTTGCCTAATGTGAAACATAGTTTAATTTCTTGACTATTATCTCTATGGGTGTTAACTATGGATCCAAGCAAAATGAAATCTTGACAAATCAAGAAAATAATTCTAGGCAATAAATGTGGCAAAGAGAGGCTAAGGCACAATTTTTTATGAGGAGTCATTTAAATAATTAATACTGAAAAGGAAAATATTTAATTGGAGGTAAAAATCGAAAAATCACTTGAAATGTAAATGTGGACAATAGAGCAAAAAGAAAAAACAAAGCACAAAGTCAAGCCCATCCCTGTTGAGTGTTGTTGTTGTTGTCAGGTGCCATTCGCAACCGACTCATAGCGACCCCATGCACAGCAGAACAAAACAATGTCCAATCCTGGGCCAACCTCACTACCGCCGCCACACTTGACGCCATCAATGATGCCACCTGGCTGATCCATCTCGTTGGGGGTCTTCCTGAAATTTAAATGTGGGACATAGTCATAGTAGAGCGGCGTTAATTTTCTTGGAAAATTATCTGTAAGACTAAATTAGAATGTCATTTCCCAAAATGTAGTAACCTTTCCTGATAAATAGAGGAACATCTTTCCCAATATCCAGTTGTTTTTTTGTTATTAGGTGCCATTTTGTTGGTTCCAACTCCTAACCATCCTATATTAAACAGGAGAAAATACTGCCCTGTTCTGTGCCATGCTAATAATCATTGCTATGTTTGAGCCTATTGTTACAGACACTGTGTGAATCCGTCTCACTGAGGCTCTTCTTCTCTTTCACTGACCCTCTTGCTGCTTTACCAATTATGATGTCGTTCTCCATGGATTGGTCCCTTCTGACAACATGGCCAAAATATATGAGGTGAAGTCTTGACATCCTCACTTCTGAAGAGCATTCTGATTGTACTTCTTCCAAAACAGATTTGTTCATTCTTCTATCAATCCATGGTGTATTCATTATGCTTTGCCAACACCATAATTCAAATACATCAAATTTTCTTGGGTCTTCATATTCATTGTCTAGTCTTTGTGTGCATACAAAGATGAGTAAAAATGCTATGGCTTAGGTCGGGCACACCGTAGTCCTCAATGTAACATCTTTGCTTTTGACTCTTTAAAGTGGTCTTTTGTAGTTGCCAATTTCATTTTACTTGAATTCACAATCAGTGACCGTGAAAGCAGCATTCAATTTAAGAAAAATATTTTTAAACATCTAGAGTCACAAATAAGAATTAGAAAGTTCTCAGTGAACTGAAATGAGTGAGAAGAATTTTTCATTAAATCAAACAAGCAAGTTGCAAACTTTGATTTAATGAAATGAAATGATATAACGCATAACTTCAGTGCCAGAAAAACAGAACAAACTAATGTGGAGGCAAAGAAGGAAAAAAAAAGTTAAAAAGGAAAGAAGGATCATAAACTAACTGAAATCGTTACCTATAACAGAAGGTGGGATCAGGGCAGAAGGGAGAGAAATAATGATACCTTTCCATAGAGTTTTTAACTTTTAAGTCATACCACTTGTGGCACAATGGATTACTTAATATAGCTCTTCTAACCATAGTATAAGGAGCTCTGGTAGCATTGTGGTTACGAATCGGGCTGCAAACCTTCAGGTCAGCGGTTCGAAACTACCAGCCACTCCGCAGGAGAAAGATGAGGCTTTCTACTCCCGTAATGATTTACACCCTCGGAAACCCTGTACAGGGTCGCTATGGGTCGGAACTGACTCGACGGTACTTAACAACAACAACAATAATTATCAATGCCTTTTGACTGCATGTTCATCAATTGGTTGGTTGGTTATGTGCCGTGGAGTTGGTTTGAACTCATAGCGACCCTGTACAGGGTTTCCAAGGCTGTAAATATTTATGGAAAAAGACAACCTCATCTTATTCCTGCGGAACAGCTGGTAGTTTCGAACTGCTGTCCCTGAGGTTCGTAGCCCGATTCGTAACCACTACGCTACCAGAGCTCCCACCAAACAACTAGGTGGACAGTACAAATAAAGTGTATGAAAATCTAACAAGGAGATTTGTCAATTTTTCTATCCCACTGGGTCTAATAAATTGAGCCATCCCAGAAACATAAGGGGGGAGATTTTAAAACTATCAAGAAATAAGAGCCAGGTGCTGAACTGTAAGCTGTTAACCTTTCTGGGATAGTTAAAGGTTTTGTGTCAACTAGACTAGGCCAGGATTTTCAGTGTCTTGACAGTTGAGATGTAGTTATCCCCCCATTGTTTCGTTCTGCTGTGCATAAGGTCGCTATGGGTCAGTACAAACTCCATGGCACCTAACAACAACAACGAGGTCTAACATAATGTAACCAATTCGAGAATGAGTTTGCTATGAGTAGCCAATCAACTGAAAGGACGTTTCCTTGGAGGTGTGGCCTGTTTCCAATCTATAGAACACTCTGGTAATTGTTAAGTACCATGGAGTAGATGCATTCCAGTTCATTTTTGACAACTTCCAATTTTCCCAGATTCATACTTTGTACATTCTTTGTTCTGATTTTCAATGGATGTTTACAGCTGTTTCTCTTCATTTTGATTTGTGGCCCATTAGCAAATGAAGGTTCTGTGAGCTTTTCTCTACTTAGAGGAGGCATTTTTTTCCCCAGTCGCATTCTGAGTGCCTTCCCACTTTCCAGTCCTGTGTCTGGCTGAAATGGACTGGTATTGGCCATTTTGAATCTGACAACCACATGGTTTCCTATGCAAAGAATGACAAATTGAAGAGAAATGGTGTTGTGTTCATTGTCAAAAAGATGAGTGCTCTCAATTGTGTGGATCATGACAAGCTATGGACAACATTGAGAAGTATGAGTATTCCAGAACAATTAATTTTGTACTTCTGAGAAATCTGTACCTGGACCAAGAGGCAGTTGTTCAAACAGAGCATGGGAACACTGTTTTAAAATTGGGAACAGTGTGTGACAGGGTTGTGTTCTTTCACCATTCTTGTTCTATATGTATGCTGAGCAAATAATATGAGAAGCTGGGTTCTATGAAGGAAAACATGGCATCAGGATTGGAGGAAGACTTATTAACAACCTGAGATATGCAGACGATACAACCTTGCTTGCTGAAAGTGAAGAGGACTTAAAATATTTACTGATGAAGATCAAAGAGCACAGCCTTACATATGGATTACAACTCAATGTAAAGAAAACAAAAATCCTCACCACTGGACCAATAAACAGCATTCTTCTCAATGGAGAAGAGATTGAGGTTGTCAAGGACTTCATTCTTCTTGGATCAACTATCAACACTCGCGGAAGTAGCAGTCAAGAGATCAGACGACGTATTGCATTGGGCAAATCTGCTGCACAGGAACTTTTTAAAGTATTGAAGAGCAGAGATGTCAGCTTGAGGACTAAGGTGCGCCTGATCCAAGCCATGGTATTTTCAATAGCCTCATATGGATGCGAAAGCTGGACAGTGAATAAGGAAGATCGTAGAAAAATTGATGCCTCTGAGTTGTGGTGTTGGAGGAGAATACTGAAAGTGCCATGGACTGCCAAAAGAACCAATAGATCTGTTTTTGAAGAAGTGCAGCCAGAGTGCTCCTTGGAGGCCAGGATGGCTAAGCTTCGTCTCTCCTACTTTGGACATATTGTCCGGAGAGAATAGTCCCTGGAGAAGGATGTCATGCTGGGTAAGGTGGAGGGTCAGAGAAAAAGAGGAAGACCCCCCAACGAGATGGATCAGCCAGGTGACATCATTGATGGCGTCAAGTGTGGCGGCGGTAGTGAGATTGGCCCAGGATCGGACGTTGTTTCGTTCTGCTGTGCATGGGGTCGCTATGAGTCGGTTCCGACTCGATGGCACCTGACAACAACAACAACCACCGTGGAGTTGGTTCCGACTCACAGTGACCCTGTACAGGGTTTCCGAGGCTGTAAATCTTTACCGGAGCAGAACGCCTCATCTTTCTCCCGCGGAATCGCTGGTAGTTTCCAACTGCCGACCTTCAGGTTAGCAGCCCGATTCGTAACCGCTACGCTACCAGAGCTCCTTGATCTCTACTGGATCTAAAATCTTCCATCTGGCTTTTCTTCTAAGCTCTGGTTCACTGGATTTGTGCCAGTGCTCTGCTTTATTACCGACTGATCCTGGGAGGCAGCAGCAGCCTGCCTTCTTACTCACCGCACGTGCTGTGCCTGCCCACCTACCTGCCTTCTGACCTGCTAATCTTGGTTCATTAGCCCTGCAGTTCTGTGAGTCAGAAGCCTCCAGTCTGACATCTAAACCATGAATTTTGAACTGATTATCTCATTTCTTTAATATAAATCTCTTTAAATATATGTATGTGTCACTCACTGGGTTTGTTCTACTAGAGAGTCCAGCTTAAGAAACTCCCTAATAAAACCCATAATCGTGACTTTTATCTGGGAGTTCTGTGTGGGTATTATCATGAATTATCAAACCCAGCAGAGAATTAGAGAATTCCATGGGAGGAATGGTTCGTGTCAGAAATGGTACAGGAAAAAAGAGGGTTGAGGTGCTTCTGAGCTCTGCTCCATAGAAATCAACCAAGGGCTGATGCTTACTTTGTTCTCCTCCTCCTTTTCCTATCACTGCTCACATGCCATTTTTTATAGCAATATTTTATTATACTTACGGATTCATAAAAATTATATCAAAGAAAAAGAGTAAATACTAACTTGAATATAAAAAAATATGCCAAACTACATAGCATTGAAAACTTTTCAATACAATTTTTAGTGGGTTATAGTTGAAGGAAAAAAGAAATTCAAAACAATTTTCAGCTTTACTAAGTTTCTTATTAGTAGAAATGTGAGTGTAATTCTAAAACTATAATCTATATGTATAAAATAGGCTAAAACTAGCACGTAATGTAATAGTATTGTTGGGGTTAAAGATTTTTTACTTTAAGAATTCAAAATACAATTGTTTTTAAATTATAAGTATACTGTAATATATTTGATTTTGAAATAGCTATATAAGGAGCTCTGGTAGCATAGTGGTTACAAATCGGGCTGCGAACCTTAAGGTCAGTGGTTCGAAACTACCAGCCGCTCCGCGGGAGAAAGATGAGGCTCTCTACTCCCATAAGGATTTACACCCTCGGAAACCCTGTACCGGGTCACTATGGGTCAGAACCAACTCGACGGCACTTAACAACAACAATATATAACACCCATGATATTTCATGGAATATATATTTCCTAAAGGTCTGTCCATTGAAAGAGTTTTGAAGCTATGACACTTTGGTAACAAGCACATTACACCCAGATTTGTTTTCTAAATATAATTCTTCACAAAGAGATGGAGAGCTCCTTGGAAAAGAGCTGATTCCAGGTGTGAGGCAGGAAAGTAGGAAAAAGCCTGGAGTATCTTATAGGTCACAAGGCCAAAGTGTGCTCAATGATTAACGGGGTCATGCCAAAAGGGCACAGATATCAGATTGCAAGAGCTGTCAGTGACCAAAAGGAGTAACAAATATAATGAAGTTCACTTAACAACAACAAAAAAAGTGTGTCCACAATGATTCCAAAAGAAAGCCAAAAGGAGATAAAAAGATAAAGATAAATAATGCTAGTTAGTACAAGTAGAAGAGTGGGTCAAATTATTAGCAAATTATCATTTTATAAAAAAATTCTGTAGTGTTGATTTTAACTCATTGTGATGCAAAAGGTGTCTATTACAGAAATGCATTCTGTAAGGTTTTTTTTCTACCTTTGAGTAGAAAAAAACCTCCCACCTTTCTGTTAGAAGTCAGGGATGTTTACCTTGTACACCATCTACCAAACAATCTACAATGTTTTATCTGGTTTAAGCAAAGATTATCAATGTTAAAACTCATGGATAAAATGGATGTTGGAAAAAATGTTATTCATAGGGAAACTATTATATCACAGATTATTAATTACTTACAGAATATTAAACATTTATAATAGAAATGTCTGACAGTCATCACTTAAAGTGAACAAATTTAAGGTCACCAATAATACGATAATTTGACATTTATATACACATTAATAAAGACATTAAGATATATAAATCACTCAAGTAGCATTCTGGCCCAAATTGGTAATCCTGTATTTAATCTTGAAGACAATTTCGTACGGTTATAGAATGTTAGACATTCTATGAGACTACTGGCCTGGAGCTTTAAATAATCAAAGTTAAAAAATAGAGAGAGAGTGCGCCAAGTGATGCTTTTCCAAATTATACCAGGCAAAAGAGACATTGGAAAGAAACTCAATGTATGAACCTCAATTGGATTTGGATGAAGAATAATTCTAGAAGGAATTAGAACGTTTAGGTATGATTGTACATGTACTAGATGAAGTTATATAAATGTTATAAATTTCCATTGGTGTGGTATTTGATATAGAATGTCCCCATTCTTAGACGCATGCTGAAAACGTATTCACGAATTAGGTCTCATAATGGCTACAACTTACTTTTAGATGTGTTGAAATGTGAATTTATTTAACGTGCAATATAGACGGATCCATGTCCTATTCTTTCAATTTTCTATAGAATTAAAAATTAAGATAATATTTCATTTGCTTCTTGATCCAGAATTTCTACTTTGACAAGTTTATCCTAGAGATATACCCATGCAAATTGACAAAGATACATGAATTTGCATAGCAAAATAAAAAATGAATCTCATTTTATCAAAATTAGAGTTTTTCAACCAATTATGTAGTCATTGAAAAATAATATTTTGGCATTCAAATAGCAAACTGTTCAAGAAAAAAATATTGCTAAATAGTAATAACATCAATCTATATAGAGGTTTACTTCATTTGGATACTGCTTTGATTTAAAGAGTACTCACATATACTAAAAATGTAGGGTATTTATATTGCAAATAGCAGTGATTTCTACATTTTGGAATTTGAAGGTAATTTAACTTTCAACAATATATATGAGTGTAAATCAAAAGCATTGCTACAAAAGAAATCATAGAAACCTTTATTAGACAAAAATATCCAAATATGAAGCTACTGTCTCTCGACATATCCTCCTTCTAGGTCTATTCACACCTGAAGGCAATGTTACTACCCTCTCTAACCCTTCCCCAACGAATTCTGCCCTCTTCAATTACAGGCAGTCAAAACACAGGTGAACATCCTCAAGAAACCAAACTGTGTTCCTTTTCAATGTTCTTTGAGTTTTGGAAACAAAAAAGTTTGTAGAGGCAAGATCAGAGCTGTTAGGATAGATGTGGCAAGGTTTCCCAAACAAAATTCTTAGAGGATAACCAACCCTTGCTACTCATGAAAAATGAGAGGCACATTGTCAAGATGAAAACAAAATTCCTTGGCACACCATCCTGGCTTTTTTCTTTCATACCAATGCAGTATTCAATTTTCTCGAAGATTCTTTGTAAGTCCCATGATCATCCTGTGTCCTTTGATAAAGTCTAACAGGATTACCCCTTTATAAACCCTAAAAGCATATTCTATAACCTGTACAGTTATCTGTCTTGATTGTAACTGGCCCAGCAGTCCCCCTTGGAAGCCCCTGTATTGATTGCATTTTTGTTTTTGTTTTTATTTTTTCCAGAGAAGAAACAAGTTTATAGGAGCAATCATCAACATGAACCACAGTCTCTTCTATCTCGAGACCAGAAGAACTAGGTGATGGCCTGGCTACTAGTACTGAACATACTAGTACTGAACATTCTAATCAGGCCCATCAGAGGGCTCCTGCCAGAAAGGGAGCGATGTAGACTAGGACTTAGAGTTTTAAAAAACTCCAGGTTTATTGGACCTAAGTAGGTCTAAGTAGACATAAGAAATCCCGCAAACTATTACCCTGAGATATTCTTTAACTTTAACGAAAACTATCACTCAATTCACTTTTTAGTTAAATAGCTAGTGAACTATAAAGTAATGAATATCACTCAAGTGCTACATTCTAAAAATAAACCTCTATATGAAACCAAATGGTCACAAGTACCGGAAATCATAGTTGAGAAGATTGGTGGCTTTGAGACTAGAGCAATGGGAATGGAAGGACTGGTTTTGAAATCACAAGTATACTGATACAATGTGAAGATTGTGACCAATAGCACTCAACAGTATGTGCTGAAATTGATACAATGTGAATGAAATTGTTTGAGTGTTTTGCTGTGTATACTGCCACCAAAAATACTATGTTGTTGTTATTGTTGAGTGCTGTTAAGTCAGTTCTAACCCATAGTGACCCTGTACAGGGTTTCTGAGGAGTAGGTGGTGAGCTTGAACCACTGACCTTGTGGTTCAAAGCAACTTTGCAGTCCAATGCATTAACCCACAGCGCCAGGAGTCCCAAAGTACTATAACATATTATTTTTAAGAAAGAATCCAAGATTAACTTGGCGTTCGTTCATTCAATTAGCGCTTACTGAGGATCAATTTTGTGCAAACCATCAGCAACTATATGCGCCTTAGTTTTCTTTGTTTGTTTGTTTGTTTTTCTGTCTCCTTTTTTTTTTTTTTTTTTTTAAGGTTTTTATTGTGGATTGAGTGAAAGTTTTCAGGGCACATCATCGGTTTCACATTCAAACATTCATATACCTTGTTTCATTACATTGATTATAATCCCCTCCACATACCATCAGTTAACAAGAGTTTCTCTCTATCCTCTTTAGCTTTTTTTGGGGAAAAACTTTGCCTTTTTGGAATTCACAGTCTCGGCTTTTAGGGAAGGTTTTTACATTTATCTGTGGGTATCCAGGGCTCATGTATGGAATTACTAACCAGCATAACTGAATAATCAGATAAGGGACATTTTGCTATGTCTGCTAGGTGGCTAAAGTCTGATCCTCAGAGTCTATGGTTTGGACGGTCAGCAACACTTGGGCCCACAGGGACTTGAACTCCTGACCGGGTTTGCACGGTCTGCATCAGATTCCCCCTTATTTATTATTTGTTTAAGGGACGCTGCCTGTCTTAGGAGGTCAGTGCGAATTCCTCAGTCTTACCCATCATAGAAACTCATTGCAGCATGGCAATGGCTCTGTCTTAGGTTGCCGAGGTTCCACGTGATCCTTGCCTGTCTTTGGCCACACATCCAGCATAAACAGCCACCATCCGAAGAAGGCAGGGAGGAAGGAGACCGGCTGGGGACCCCACATGCAAGATGTTGCCAGACCACCACCTGCTCTAAGGCGACCAAGCAGGATCACTATGCTGAGGTTCAACTAAGTTCACAGGGGAACTTAATATCTCTGGCTGAGGTAGCAAATTAGTAGCCACTCAGTTCTCAACTTGAGAATTTCTTTTATCAGAAATTTGAGCATGTAGCTGATGAGTATCCACAACAGACAAGTGTATATTGTTCCACAACCTCCTACAATGCTGTTGAATTAAGTTCCAATCAGGTCTGGTTAACTGAAAAAATAACACATATCTACTTATACAGTGAATAACCTTAGCTGAGAGTGTAAACTGGTTATATTGAATCTTATTTCCCTTAAGCAATCTTCCTTTCTCTAAAGCATGTAGTCCATATTGTAAACCTTTATCTATTTACTCTAGGGTCGTGTTAGCGAGACTAATATCCCTGGACAGTTGATTTACATGGTGGGCAGGGCAAAAAAAGTAACAATTCCTATTAGTGCAGTGATTCTTGACCTGTCCCACTGGTCAGGGGAGTGCCGCCGCCGAAGTCCTCTGATTGCGTTTTGTTGTCATTTTTTTTGAAGTCACCGTAATGAGACTAAGACAAATGCATTACTGAGAGAACTTGTCTGCAGCAATCTGCAAATAGCAGACATGTTTAAGGCATGTTTTGTTTGAAATAGACCCATGCTTGTATGAACTGAAACCTAGTAGCAATATTTAACTTATCCTCACTCTTTAGAAGTCAGTCTTCATAATAAGCATGTACTACTTATAGTTCTGTGGTGCTGTAGGATCACCTTGGCCTGTGAAACAGAGGTCAGCAGTTTACACCCACCAGGTGCTCCTTAGAAACCCTTTACAAGAGGCAATAAGTCAAAATTAACACAACAATTGACAACTTACAGCTCAGTTTAATTGTGGTGCCATAGGATATGCACTCAACATCACGGTGGGTTTGAACTGCAAGGTTAGTGGTTCAAATTTACCAGCTGCTCCTCAGAAATCCTATACAAGGTTGCTGTGAGTTCGAATTACCTCATCCGGCACATAACAATAGTGTCTTACATTACTCTAATTAGTACGTCAGACTGATTTTTAACCCAAGGCAGTTCAATGTGCTTCTATCAAAGTCACCTATTGGCATGCTTTTCTCAAAGTGCCTTGTTGTTAACTGCTTTGGGTTAAAAATAGCCTGACCTACTAATTAAGAGTACTTTAAGATGCTGTTCTAAGTGCCCAGGAGTCATTCCAACTCATCGCCACCCTGTGTTGGGTTTCTACGTTACAGTTGAGGGGTTTGAACCACCAATCTTGAGGTTAGCTGTCCAAGCCCTTATCCTATAGTGCCACACCAGGACTAATTACCTTAGAGTTCTCCATTTTTACCATTAACCTAAAGTCTGGAGGTTGTAATTCACTCAGCTCACTGCCATGGAAGAAAAGTCTGGTGATCTGCTTCTATAAAGATCACATGCTTGTCTTCTCAGTGATGGTGGTGGTTATGTGCCGTGGAGTCGGTTCCAACTCATAGCAACCCTGTACAGCATTTCCGAGGCTGTAAATCTTTACGGGGGCAGAAAGCCTCATCTTTCTCCCATGAAACAGCTGGTAGTTTCGAACTGCTGACCTTGAGATTTGCAGCCCAACTCATAACCACTATGCTACCAGAGCTCCTTTCCAAGTCATACAGACCCTATATAAGGTTCCTGAGGAGCAGCTGGTGGGTTTGAACCACCACCTTACCATTCAAAATCAACCTTGCAGTCTAGTGCTTATTTCTGCAGCACCGCATCAGGAGAGGGGCAGGCAATTAAGACATTGACTATCAAAATGTGGGGGAGGGAAAAGCTATAAAGGTATGAAGAGGCTTGACTCACAAGCTTTCATTAGTGTATATAGTCTTAGAATGAGGGGGTCAAGGGAGAGTTCCTACTGAATTGTTTCTTTTCCAGGTGGGTCAAAGTGAAAGGAAGGAGCTCTGGTAGTGTAGTGGTTATGAATCGGGCTGCGAACCTCAAGGTCAGCAGTTCGAAACTACCAGCTGTTCTGTGGGAGAAAGCCTCATCTTTCTGCTCCTATAAAGATTTAGACTCGGAAACCCTGTAGAGGGTCACTATGCCAACTCCACGGCACATAACCACCACCACCAAGTGAAAGGGGGTGGTAGAAGATGCTGATAGGCGTGGAGAGACAGCATCTGTGGGTTCTATACCAAGGACTGAGTAAGGCTATGTGCCTGAAGGCTGGCTTGAAGAATATGCCCTTTGGAGGCTTTAAATGAATATGTATTTTTTGTTTTGTTTTGTATGTGTGCAAATATTTTTGCTTTGTTCATTTGTGAAACATCAGATGTAAATGAGGAAACAGAGAGGAATTAGGTAGCTGTGGTTGCAGAGAGCAGATCACAATCACTGAGATGAAAACAAGTATGTGATATATTCATTAGAAAGCTGATGACCTTGTCTGTAAACTATCATTCAATTCACAATAAAAAGTTAATTAAAAAGAAAAAAGTTACGGCCAGAAAACTCTAAAGATGCAATTATACTCTGTAACACTAAGGGTCGTGATGCATTGGAATTTGCCTGGCATTAAATGGGTAAATTATTTTCCTCATTGGGAAGAACAGAATTATCTGTTATATTGCTTTTTATTATATCTTATCCTCAATGTTCATATACTTTTGAGGCATGCACACTTGTGGAAGCAGATGCTGGGCCCCGTGTCCCCCAAACCCACCCACACCTCATTCCTAAAACAGAGTGCACATTCCAAGAACTAAACAACAGACTGCCTTAGCCTCAGGTGATTGCCCATGCTAATCTCCTGTTCCTGACTCACCTCCAGGAGAGAACAAAGCCCCAAGCTAATGTTTACCTGCTTCCACTTCTGTAACTGCTCATATGCTTGCTCACATTCTTCCCCGCCACATGTTTGAACCAGCCAATCCCAGGTAGCCCCGTGAAGCTGTTGATCCCCGCTAACCAATCCCAAATGGACTCATGAATGCACCCCTAATTCTCCGTAAGATATCCTCACACAGGGAAGATGGGACTCAGCCTCTGGATAGGAATCCCCTGAGCCACATGCCTGCACAATAAAGTCCTTCCTTTGTTACAACCACTTGGTGTTAGTACCTCCGTCAGAGTGACTCGGTAACCCTTTCAATCACTACCTAAATGTTCCCCGGCTTGCTGATTAACTCTTATCTTCAGCTGTTGTTTTTTAATTTTTACTATTTGTTTATTTATATTAGGAAATTTTGAGATCAGAAACAATGAAAACTTAAATTATTGATGATGATTGTAAAAGCTTAAGAATAGATTCCCACACCAAAAGGGTTTACAATTTTTTTTTCTGTTAGTTGTGGGGGGCGGGGGGTAGTAGAGTACAAGGTAGGGGACAGGCATAGTTCAGGTGTTGGGGAGGACAATACAAAAGAAGGGAGAGGGGATGGTAGAGCAAGGTAGATAGGGCAACACCAAGGCAGGTTTGGATAGGCTAAAAGGACAGATGTAAATAGTAATGTATGTTCAACCTTGGAACAACAGGGCTCTGTGATACAGGGATCGAGGCATACTCTGAAAAGGGGAAATAATGTTAAGATAGTCGACTGTCTTATGAATATTGGTTTCCCTTGCCTTCTATTGTCAAATAAACACTAGTGGGATAGAAAGGAATATCAGGAAACATGATTACAGAAAGCTTGTAAGCCTGTATTCAGCCTTTAACTGAGTAGAATATCTAGAAGGGGTTCTAGAACTTGCCCAGTGAAATAGGCTTCTTGTGGAGACTTTGCAGTATGTATAGAACCTTAGGTGGACTTCTGAGCCCCATCCAGAACCTTCTGAGATGGGACATTCCCACAAGAATGGACAAGCAGACCACCCTGGAACAGCTAGAGCAATAGAAGATACAGCTTCAAAGAAATATTATCGGGAAAAATCCAAAACAAAAATGGCAGTCTGATTACTACAAGAATAAGCAAGTTGTTCTCCAGGGAGCCCCTTCAGGACAAATCCTCCTCCAAGACCGAAACTCAAAGGGAACACATGAGCAGGCATTATAAGCTTGCTTGTGACTACGTTGGTCTACTGGTGAGTGGAAAAGGGGGAGAAGCAGCAATGAAGATATGGGCTAGGTTCAACCATGTTCCATAGACTCCTGCTGATTTGGAGATGAAAGAGAAGAGGAAGGGCTAGTTGATCCAAAGTGTGGTAAAATCTTGGGACTCCTGAGCCCATGAACAAGGACTTAGCCACAGAGGCCTAGAGCTGAGAGTGAAGCATCCAGTGGATATGAAGCGAGGGGAGATGTACAGAACACCCAAACTTGCATACAGTACCCACTTGACCTAGCCTCGGTGACTTGATTTCACATATTCCTGAGTGTTTTTGTGTACAACCCCTCCAAAACAACAGGAAATGGAAGCCAATACTGCTGAATGATGATTCACAGAAGAGATTTTAATCATTGCAATGAAATGATGAACCGATGTTCTCCCATGTGAACTATCACTCAATTCACAAAAACTTTAAAACAAATTATAAATGTAATAAAAAAAAATTTACCCTCTTTGCCTCAAGATTCTCAATTTGAGGACACATATACTTTCACAAACAACTAGTTAAGTCATATGAGTTTTTAATGATTAGTTCCTTGTGGCTGCATATTTAGACATAGAACATGCAAACACTTCTCAACTCAGAACCTGGCACACAGCATATTGTCTATAAATATTAATTTAGTGAACATGCTCTAAATTCCAACCTCTTTCAAAATGAGCTAAAAGAAAAAAATAGCCACATAGAAGAAAACCCAGCAGAAATTAGAATTGTTGTATGCTGTTAGGTCTGTTCCATTTTGCAGCAACCCTAACGTGACATAGTTGAGCTGAACCACAAGTTTTCTTTGCTGCAATCTTTATGGAAGGAGCTCTGGTAGCGTAGTGGTTATGAATCGGGCTGCTAAACCGCAAGGTCGGCAGTTCAAAACTACTACCAGCTGTTCTGCGAGAGAAAGATGAGGCTTTCCACTCCTGTAAAGATTTACAGCCTTGGAAACCCTGTGCAGGGTCACTATGAGTCGGAACCAACTCCATGATACTTAACAACAATCTTAATGGAAGCAGATCACCAGGTCATCTTCCTCCCATGGAAATGCTGACTGGGCTTGAACCAGTTGAGTGTGTAACTGTTGCTACCGACTGGGCTTGAACCAGTTGAGTGTGTAACTGTTGCTACCACTGGGGGCGCCTTCAATTAGGATTGCTGCTGTTGTTACGTGCCTTCAAATGAGTTCTGACTCATAATAACTGTAAGGTTTCCTAGGATTGGCTGGTAGGTTTGACCCACCCACCCCACCTGTAGTTAGCAGTTCAGTGATTATTCATACAGCGCCACAGCAGGACTCCAATTAGAATTAGAGGAATGTGATAGTTTTCACCAACAAAATAGCACCCCAAATCATCAAATAGTATAAAGAAGAACTATATATTCACCATTTACAAATCATTAATGGCTGCCACCAAAGAAGATCTAAATGTTATTTGATACCGTTGAGTCCGTTTTGACTTATAGTGAGACACCATGTGATACAGTAGAACTGCTCCACAGAATTTTCTTACGGCACATAACAATTTTATAGAAGTCAATTGCCAGGTTTTTCTCCCCAGAACTGCTGGGTGTGTTGGGAAAACCAACATTTTGGTTAGCCACATGACAGTTTCAAACACAAAGGCTACTTGAAAACCTAAATCAGCAGTCGGAAATATTATGTTTATGGGCTGGAAGACTCAACCGATGGTAGTATGTCAATTCTTCCCAACCTCATCTATAGAGTCAATCCATTTCCCAGTAGAAGGAAACTTGACATAAAATGACAAGATTATAAAATTGATATGGAAAGGTAATGAAACAATAGATTAAACAATTTTGGGGGAAAAAATGTCAATGATGGAGGGCTCAGATTACTTGATGGTCACATTTACTGTAAAACTGTAGTCAAGACATTGCAGTATTGGCATAAGGCAACCAATTCATGGAACGTAAGTGTTAATAAGGAGGCCAAGGCAATTCAAATAAAACAGGATAGGCTTTTCAACTGAGGATTTAAAAATAATTGGCTTTTCATATGACAAAACACACATACACCCACTGCCACTGAATCAATTCCAATACACAGAGACCAGAGAGGACAGAGTCGAACTGCTCCACAGGGTTCCCCACAAGGTCAGTCTTTACAGGAACAGCCAGTGTTGTTTCTCAGAGGCAGTGCCTGGTGGTTTGTACTGCTTGACCTTGCAGTTAGCACCCAGTATTTACTCCATGCAGCACCGGACTCCTTCACATACAAACTACAATCTGCCACATACTCATTAACTGTTTTTTAAAAATTCCAAGTGAACAATAGACTTTAAAGGAAAGCCTAAAACTATAGAATGTAAGAAAATAGCTTTGTAATTTCAGTTAAGGCAACTATTTCTCTTATCTGCCCTCTATAGCATAGTAGGATCAGCCCTGAATTGTGAACCACAAGGTCACCAGTTCAAACCCACCAGCTGCTCTTTGGAAACCCTATATACATTTGCTATGCGTTTGAATCGACTGTAACAACAACAAATATGATTCACTAAAGTGTCTAAACTGGACTTCAAAATTAAAGTCAGTTCTTTAAACAGTTGCTGTTGTCGTTACGTGCCTTTGAGGGAGTTCCGACCCATAGTGACCCTGTATAGGGTTTCCAAGGAGCAACTGGTGAGCTTGAACTGCCAACCTTGCAGTTCAAATGGCTTTGCAGTCTTGGCGCATTAGCCCACAGCACCACACCAGGACTCCTCTCTTTAAAACATACTACTATAAAAATAAAGAGATCATATAAGCTGAGAAAATATTTATATTTGATAAATGACTTGTTTAGAGAAAATACTTCAATCACACATCTGATAAGCTTGGTAAAGAGGAGCATCAGAAAAAAAAAAAGACCTCCAACAAAATGGACCCACACCGTGACAGCAGCAATGGGCTCATGCGTAACAAAACATGTGAGGGTGGCAGCATTTGGTTCCAGTTTGCACAAGGTCTCCCCGAACCAGAACTGACTTGACAGTACCTAACAACATTTCTGATTAAAATATATATATCTGAACAAGTCCTTTATTTCTCAAAACTCAGTTAAGAAAAACAACCTTAAAACAAAAGGCTGACAAAAGAGTTTGCACCTGTGCTTAATCTAAGATGGTAAAAGAATTTCAATAAGCACAAGAAAAAGGTTTAACGCCACTATCATGAACAACACGTGAAGAGAAATTGAGTTCGGTATCATTATACATCTGCTGAAATGACTAAGAACAAAACAAAACAGAATATCTATACAGTTGGTGAGGAAGCAGAGCAAAAGGGATTCTCAATATATTGCTGAAAGCAATGCAAAATGATAGAATCACTTTGGAAGACAGTTTCTCAGTTTCTTATTAAGATTAAATCCATTCTTATCATGTGACCCAGAAACTCTACTCCTAGATATTTGTCCAAGTAAATAAAAAACGTAAAACTACTCATGAACGTTAAGATACCAAACATTGGGGGGAAACTCAAATGTCTCTCAACTGGAGAATGGATAAACAAATCGTGGTACATTCATAAAATGGCATACAGGTAAACAAAAAGGAATTAAAATCCCTAATAAAAAAATTTTGTTACTGTTGTTAAGTGCCTTCGAGTTGATTCCGACCCATAGCGACCCTGTATAGGGTTTCCAAGGAGCAGCTGGTGAGCTTGAACGGCCGACCTTGCAGTTCAAACGGCTTTGAAGTCTGGCAAATTAACCCACAGCGCCACACTACTTAAAACACACTATGCTAAGGAGCTCTGGTAGCGTAGTGGTTACGAAGCGGGCTGCGAACCTTAAGGTCAGCGGTTCGAAACTACCAGCCGCTCCGTGGGAGAACGATGAGGCTTTCTACTCCCGTAAGGATTTACACCCTCGGAAACCCTGTACAGGGTCGCTATGGGTCGGAACCGACTCAACGGCACTTAACAACAACAACAATGTTAAGTGAAAGAAGCCAGACTCAATTTAATCCAAAGGAAATACAAGGAGGGAAACAGAACGTCAGAAATCAAGGGGATGGCTACCATTTTTCTATTTCCTAAAACCATCATTTCAGATCAGATAGAAATGAGGCTATCGAAAACATTGCAAAATAATAATCCTAACCATCCTTCCAACAGCACTCTCAGCTGGGTTCAATAGTTCATTGCAATGGCTACACATAATTCAGACACCACACTCACAGTTTGGTCGTTTATCAGGGTAGTTTGTTAGAATTCAGGATCAGAAGTGTTCAGGTCAGAGTTGGTCCAATCAGAACAGCCTTTCTTCAGTCGTGTCCGTAGGAAGGTTTCTCTCTGCCTGTACAATATTATAAGGCTCTTTCAGGTTAATAAATTAACACAGGGCACACCATTCCACCATAAATCTCAGGCTGAAGGCATTCAGCTCCCTGGGTCAGCAAATGTAGTTCTCCCAGTTAAATGCCTAGAGGCACCCCTCTGTAAACAAGCCTCCTACACAAAGTCGCTCACCTTTACTTGCTCTGGAAAGCCCACCACTCCATCTGGTGCTCTGGCTCTTCATTCTGTTCCTTCTACCCCTCTACAACTCCTCCAGGGGCACAGTTCTTTATCCCGGGGTCAGTCGTAGAGGTTCAATGCGCAAAAATCTCTGCATCTGAGGAACACAGAGCACCCTAGTTCTTCTTCTTTGAAGGTAGTGAGAGTCTAACCCACTGAGCCGGTTCATTTTATACCCAGTGGGAAGGCAAAACTGACCAATCACAACTAACCCTGTTAACAGTCGCTCACAGCTGAATCACATAATCCATCAGCATCTTTCCCCACCTTGTTTATCATGACCCATCAGGAAAAAGTCATTTAGTGTGAGTTTACAAAGATGATGGCTAGAAGCTATAGGAGTTTTGTGGCTCTGTCGGCTAAGCACTAGACTGCCAACCACTAAGTTGTCAGTTAGAGCCTACAGCCACTATGAGGCAGCTCCAGAAGACACAGGAAAGTATTATAATGCAAAGACTTGGAGTTAGAAAACCAAAAGGGAAGAACATGCTGAGCCCTTCTCAAGCTAAAAAAACTGAAGGAAAAATTCAAGTCTTACCCTGCAATATTGAAGGATTCATTGAAACTCAGCAAATATATTCAAATGTTAGTTCATATTATAGAGAAAAAACTTTAATTTCCAGGTGTGACAATGATCTATTTAATTGCATCAAAACAATAAAAAATGTATCTCAGCTTTTCTATAAGAATTATACCACTGTATAACCAAATAGTTTTATTGTTGGCGGAAACCCTGTTCAGGGTTGCTATGGGTCAGAACCGACTCGATGACACTTTAACAGTAACAACAACAACCATCAAACCATTTTCTATTCACAATCACAGTGACCCCATGTGATGGAATGTAACTGCCCCATAGAGTTTTCTTGGCTGTAATCTTGCTGTGGCACACACAGTAGGATAAGCCACCAAACCCAAGGTCAGTTTGAACTGCAAGGTCAGTGGTTCAAACTCACTAGTAGATTCTTGGAAACTTTATACAGGGTTGCTATGAGTCAGAATCCACTCGAAGGCACACACAAAAACAACAATGATCTTTACAGAAGCAGATGGCCAAGTCTTTTTACAGTGGAGCTGCTAGGTAGATTTGAACTGCCAACTGTTCGGTTAGCAGCTGATCCCTTAACCACATGCCACTGCTGTGGTTAAGTGCCACCGAGCTGGTTCTGACTCGTAATGACCCTGTAGAGGGTTTCCAAGGAGCGAGCTGGTGGTGAGTTTGAACCACCGACCTTGTGGTTCAAACTGACCATGCAATCCAGTGCATTATCCCACAGCGGCACACCAGGACTCCGTTGTGCCACCATTGTTGTTAAGTGCTGTTGAGTCAGGTTGCTGAGATTAAACCTTGTGACTCAGATTTTGCAGTCCAGCGCATTAACCCGTTGTTGTAAAGTGCTGTCGAATTGGTTCCGACCCATAGCGACCCTGTGTAGGGTTTCTGAGGAGCAGCTGGTGAGCTTGAACCACAGACCTTGCAGTTCAAACCCACAGCACCACACCAGGACTCCAAAACATGAATATGGGCTTTCATTCACAGCCCATCTGGTAACTTCCAATCATTGGCCATAAGACACACAGCCCAACCCACAACCACTATGCTACCACAGCTCCTTAACGGGTTGTTGTTGTTGTTAAGTACCATGGAGTCGGTTCCGACTCATAGTGACCCTGTACGGGGTTTCCGAGGCTGTAAATCTTTATGGGAGCAAAACGCCTCATCTTTCTCACAGAACTGCTAGTAGTTTCGAACTGCTGACCTTGAGGTTGGCAGCCTGAACCTTAACCCGTAAGGCTCCTTAAAACCAAATAGTAGACGAAGGGAAATGACTTCTTTACAAAAATATTTCAACAGTAAATGAAGACTGAATGACAAAATTAAAATGCCATCATTTCCAATTCCTAATGAATTAAAGGATTTCAACATTGGATATTTGTCTGTTCAAGGTCACCAACTTCTCAAAAAATTCTATACAGGGTTGCTATGAGTCACAGCCAACTGGACAGCACTTCACAACAACAATGACAATACACAAGGACCCCTGGTGATGCAGTGGCTAAGTCCTCAGCTGCTAACTGAAAGATCAGAAGTTCAAGCCCACCAGAGGACCCACAGAAGAAAGATGCGGCAATCTGTCCCTGTAAAGATTACAACCTTGGAAATCCTCTGAGGCAGTTTAACTCTGTCCTATAAAGTTTCTGTGAGTAGGAATTACTTGATGAAATACATCAGCAACAAAAAAACATTACAAAACAGTTAATTTCCTAATGATGGAATATACCACCATCTATAAAGTTAGAAGTAAAAGAGAAAAGTCTTTAGATCTAACTATCAAGTTACAGATCTAACTATCAAATTATAGGAAATACAGAGGACAGAGGGATATGTCAAACCACACAATGAATGTGAAATCAGTAGCATTTAGATTATGGAAACTACTAGCGTAGTGGCTGCGAACCTTAGGGTCAACAGTTCGAAACTACCAGCTGCTCCATGGGAGAAAGATGAGGCTTTCTGCTCCCGTAAATATTTACAGCCTCGGAAACCCTGTACAGGGTCGCTATGAGTCGGAACCACGGCACATAACAATAACAACTCTTAACCTGAATTTCAAACTGATTTTAATGAATAATTTTAAATCTGTAAATGATATAAAACTTATTGATTAAATAATACGTAAAGCGTGTGTTTCTTTTCACGTATGAGTGGAAACCGATTTGATGGCACTTAACCACAACAACATAAGCACATGAAGAAAAATCTAAAATACAGTGTTTAAGAATACACACTTGGAAGACAAAATCATTTTCATAGAAGTGAGAAAGTAATTACATCAAAGTCAAGATAATGGCTTCTTTTTGGGGAGAGAATGAGAATTGTATTTTGAAATGAATACTTGGGGACTTCTTGAATTGGGTGTGGAGTACCAGGGTTTTCATTTTATGATAATCAGTTACATTATAAATTTGTTTAATACACTTTTCTGTATCTGTTGTGTTAGGCCACTGGGTTGTGCAAATGAGCACACGCTCAACTACAAGCTGAAAGGTTGACGATTTTGAAAGAGGAAGAAACATTACTGTCAAGAAATCCTATGGGACAGTTCTATTCTGTCATATGGGGGCGCTATGAGTTCAAGTGGTGATCAGCTTTCAAAAGGTCACACACATGAATGCTTACGGAGAACATTCTATTGTGCAGCATATTGGGTCCCCATGATTCAGAACAAACTCAATGACAGCTAGTTTCATTTTGGTTTTGGTATCTATTAACTATCACTTTATTGTGTTTTTAATGGCTTTAGACTGACAGAGATGTTTACATTTATTTCCAAGTTATTTAAATTGTACTGTGATGAAACTCTGGAAAAATCACAATAAGCCCAATGTTGTTGTTGTAGTTAAGTACCATGGAGTGATTCTGACCTATATCCACGCTGTATAGGGTTTCCGAGGAGCAGCTGGTGAGCTTGAACCACCAGTCTTGCAGTTCAAATAGCTTTGTAATCTGGCACATTAGCCCACAATAGATTTGTTTAAAAGGTCTATGAATCTTTCAAAATTGTTTGCAAACGTGTATGTGCCCCCTGGCTGGGAACCCTGAGTAAAGGACAGGGACTTCTCCCCTCTATCTTTTTATTGTTTTTGACTTTTTAAGTTTTCCTAGCATAAGAAAGGTATGTTAATGCTCAAAGAACAAGGAGTGGAGATAAGAGTCATTTCTACAAGCAAGGGAGAGCCTTTACAACGCAAAGACTTGGCCAAAAGGGAAGAACATGCTCAGCATTTCTCAAGCTAAAGAACTGAAGAAAAAAATTCAAGTCTTACCTTGCAGTATTGAAGGATGAATTGAAACACAGCAACTGTATTTAAATATTAGTTCATATTAACTATGAAGAAAAAAACTTTAATTTTCAGATGTGACAGAGTTCTAATTAATTACATCGACGCAATATAAAATTTATCTCAGCTTTTCTGTAAGAACTATACCAATGTATAAACCATTTTGTTGTTATTGTTATGTGCCGTGGAGTCGGTTCCGACTCGTAGAGACCCTGTACAGGGTTTCCGAGGCTATAAATCTTTAAGGGAGCAGAAAGCCTCATCTTTCTCCCGTGGAACAGCTGGTAGGATGGGGATAAATAAAAAGTGAAATCACAGTGACAAAATGTATAGCTACTAATACAATTTTTTAAACTAAATTACAATAAAATGAAATCATCCTCCTTAATTTTTCAACATTCTTAGACTTGTTAATGTCAGTGCTCCCTGAGCTTGATAAGACTTTTTTTTTTTTTTTTTAATTACTTCTTCTATTTTTAAATTGTTTTATTGGTTTTCTTTACCAAGGGCAAGTTTTCTGGAGCTTTCATTTCTTTCACCGAGATTCTCTCTGTCTCCTGTCAACTTTTATATTTTCCGATCTAACATTTAGCCCATGGGAACCTGCCTAAATATTCTCCCAACTGGCTTGTTCTTCCATTCCCTCCCCCTTCTTGTGTATTGCACCCCCAGCACACAAACTATTGTGTGTCTATTCCCTACCCTGTGTTCTGCCTTCCCCTCCGTCCTTTTACCCCACCCCCTATGCCCCATAACCAACAAAGAGTTTTTACTTATTTATTTCCTTTTAGTGTGGGTATTTTTTCTAAAGCTTTTACAACAATGGTCCTATGTAGTATTTCTCCTTTTGTGACTGACTAATTTCACTCAGCATACTGTTCTCAAGTTTCATCCATGTTATGTGATGGCTTGCAGTTTCCTTGTTATTCTTCAAGGCAGCGTAATATTCCATTGTGTGCATGTACCAAAGTTTGTTTGTCCATTCTTCCATTAATAGGCACTTAAGCTGTGTCCATTTTTTTGATATTGCAAATAATGCTGCTATGAACATTGGTGTGCATATATCTACTCGTGTTATGGTTCGGATTTCTTGTGGATGAATACCAAGTAGAGGGATTGCTGGATCATAAGGTATTTCTATTCTCAACTTTCTGTGGAAGCGCCATACTGTTTTCCAGTTGGACCATTTGCAATCCCATCAGCAATGTAGGAGGGTCCCAGTCTCTCCACATCCTCGCCAGCATTTATTGTCCTCTTCTTTCTTGAACTTCGCTGTTATAGCTGGTGTGAGATGATATCTCATTGTTTTGATTAGCGATCGTGAACATTTCTTCATATGTTTGTTGGCTACTGAAATCTCTTCCTTTGGTGAAGTGTCTGTTCATGTCCTGTGTCCATTTTTTAATTGGGTTATTTATCTTTAGAAGAAAAGTCGTTTTATCATTTCTTTCATCCTTTTGCTTTTAGGTAGATGGATGAATAGATAGATATATATAGAAAGGTAGGTAGGTAGATGGATAGATTCACTTCTGACTCATGACAATATCATGTACTGTCAAAACTATCAAATTTTATAAAAGGGACTTGTAAAATAGAACCGAACATTGCCCTGTCCTGATCATTTTCTTGATTGTTGGCATGTTTAATCCATCTCACCAAGGGTGTCCTTTCTCCTCACTGGTCATTTATTTTACCAAAATTATGTTCTCCTCCAGCAATCTATCCTTCCTGATGGCATGTGTTCAATGCAAACAAGTTGAGCTGTATTCTGTTGTAATCCATTAGGTTTTCATTGACTGAGTTTTTAAAATAAATTGCCAGGTCTTTCTTTCGAATCTGTCTAGGATGGGAAGCTCCATTAAAACCTGTCCACCATGGATAACCCCGCTGGTATTTGAAATATTGTTGGCATAACTTGCAACATAGCAGCAGCATGCAAGTCACTTTTAAAAACTGACAGATGGGTGGGTTTCTTTTTTTACAGTTTAAATCATTTTAACAGTGCAAGCACTGGACTGTGAACTTCAAGCTCAATGGTTCAAGCCCACCAGCCTTTCCATGGAAGAAAGATGAGGGTTTCTGCTTCCATGAAGATTTTAAAACTTCAGAAACCCTACACAGGGTCACTGTGAGTTGGAACCGACTTGACAGCCTTAACAAAAACTACAATAATCTTATAATTATTAATATATAATAATGTACATTTGCCAAGTTTTAAACCATTTTATAAAACAAAACATATACTTTATAAGAATATTATTTCATAAGAAGTCAAAGTATACTACATAATTTACAATTATTCTCTTAATCTCCGAGGTATTAGTATTATTGCACCTGTTAATAAATTCAGAAGGAAAAAAAAGGAAATACTGGGTATTGTGATATAGAATCATGGAGCTTTCACAGAACTCTTTTTCTTATATATTTAATTTTATTAATTTTATATGAGCAATTGTTTACAGACTACCAAGTTTTCCATGAAATTTGTAGTTCTGTTTACAAGTAAGAATAAAAGCAAGTACAAAATTTGTCATTGTACCAACATCTGAATGGTGGTGGTGGTTATGTGTCGTGGAGTCGGTTCTGACTCATAGCGACCCTGTACAGGGTTTCTCAGGCTGTAAATCTTTATGGGAGCAGAAAGCCTCATCTTTTTCCTGTGGCACAGCTGGTAGTTTTGAACTGCTGACCTTGCGGTTCGCAGCCCGATTTATAACCACTATGCTACCAGAGCTCCTTAACATCTGAATAATTGACTTTTATTTTCTAAATTTTATGAACTAAGATTATAGCTCCAGGCAGTTATAATAATTAATATTTTATTTATTAAGTAGGATAAATTCTAGGTTGTGAAGGACAGTAAATTACAAAAGTTAAATTATACTTGAAGCAAGTTTCATCTACAATGTCACAAACTCCAAAAATAGCTGTTCGGGGAGCAACAGGGAATACCACACACAGTTTTACTGGATGTGAAGCTGTCCCAAAGTTTCTAGTTACCTAGGAAAAGAAAACTATTGTCACAAGAAGCTTGAAAATAATTTGGAAGTCATTTTTCATTTTTCTATAACTTTCTGGAGGAGTGGAATAGGGTAGCAGGAAGTTTTGGGAAATAAGTCTCTTAACTTTACCTCTCAAATCAATTTCATCCTTTTTTCCGTCTTCTGTTGAAGTTATTTCAACTCTGAAGCAAGACAATCACAAGGAACTACTTGTTTATGAAGTGTCTGTACCAAGGAGCGCTGGTAACGCAGTGGTTACAAGTTGGGCTGCTAACGTCAAGGTCAGCAGTTCAAAACTACCAGCTGTTCCACTGGAGCAAGAATGGGACTTTCTGCTGCCGTAAGATTTACAGCCTGGGAAACCCTATGTAGGGTCATTAAGAGTTGGAACTGACTCCACGGCACATTACCACTACCACCACTACCATACAAAGGGAAAACAACATTTCACGAAGAAACTGTTTTTGTCTACCCAGGTTCAACTTCTGGTGGATTCTGAAATTAGCAACTTTTCACATAGTCACATAATCAACAGTTAACTGTGAGCAGCAGATGAACTATTTTGGTTAGAATGGGACCTGCTATAGTATTCATTTTTAGGAGACTGTTAATTTGTGCTAAAGTGGTTTTAACATTGGGAAAGGCGTTAGCACTACTCCCAGGCATATCTGCAAGCAGAAATAAATTTGCATGAAGTCTTTCTACTAGTTTAATGTAAATTGCTTTTTGTTGTTACGCCCCATAGCGACCTTGTCTAGGATTTCCAAGGAGCAGCTTGTGAGCTTGAACCACCAACTTTGAAGTTCAAACGATTTTGCAGTTTGAAGCATCAGCCCACAGTGCCACACCAGGACTTCCTGTAAGTTGCTTAGTGTGGTACAATTTTTCATTTGATCAGATCAATTTACAATTTAAATGATGCCCTTTTTACATTAACTATCATACACTTAGGAGTCCTGGCATGGTAGGACCGTGGTTGAAACCCAACAAGTTCTCCTCAGAAACCATATACTGGGTCGATATGAGTCAGAACCAACTCAACGTTACTTAACACCAATAGCATCATATACTTACGAAAAGCACTTTGTAAGTATTAATAAAACCTTTTCACCTGTCAGTTTGTGAAGCTGGGTGTTGCTATGAATACACACAAGTAGACTTAAGCTATTTGGAATGATTACTGTTGAGAAATAATCTCTTAAGTTTTGATTTGGAAGTTTCCGCTAAGATTTTGCCTTATTTTTTATTAAAATGTGGTTCCTTCGTATACAGAGTTCTAAATTATTTATTAATTGAAGTTCAGCCTAACCACAGCATCATTAATAATGAATTCTTCTTTTGAATCTGTGTGCATTCATATGATTGAATGTCTGTGCTTTTGCTTATGAAACCCACAATCTGCTATTTTGCATTGATTAGAGGGAATGCTCAAAGAGCAAATGCCCATTATGGAATTCCCGAAGGATATTCACAGTAACCTTTTCCTGAGTGTATCTAACCTCTGATACACCATTATGTGAGGAAAGAAAACAAGCTCCTTTAGACTCATTATGCTGCACTGGAAACAGAGCATCTATAACATTATATGTCTGCCTCTGCACCATTATTCCTATGATACTTATTTTTTTTGCCCTGGAGCAGGTAGGTGGGTGAGTAGGAGTCAAAGACTACATAAAATGTCCGCATAAACATGAAGGAAAAATAAAATCACTTTTTAAAAATAGCTGCTTTATACAGCAAGTACTACTATATCCAACATAATTGAATTCCTCATTATAGGTTAGATTACGTTTTCGTGAACAAACTAATTTCAAAGCTCAGTCTTTTTACATAACTATAATTTATGTTTTTGTTTGCCACATGCAGATTGATTAGGGACTCCAAGATGGAATCCATGGAAAGGTCTCTATCATCTTGGCTTCTAAGGACCGTTCTTCCAACACAGATTTTTTTGCTCTTCTGGCAGTCCATGTTACTTTTAGTATTATTCTCTAACACATAAGCCAAATGTATCAGTTCTTCTACAGTCTTCCCTATTCATTGTCCAATTTTTACATGTATATTAGGCTACTGAAAATACCAAGGCTTAGGTCAGGCACACCTTAGTTCTCAGACTGCTATCTTTGTTCTTGAACACTTTAAAAAGAGGTCTTATGGATCAGATTTGCCTAATGCAATACAACCTTTGATTTCTTGACTGCTGCTTCCATGAAAGTTGATTGTGAATCAAATCAAAATACAGCCATTGACAAATTCACTAGTTTCTCCATGTACCATGATGTTTTAAATTGGTCAAATTGTGAGGAGTTATGTTTTGTTTACATTGAGGTGCAATCCACACTAAAGGTTGCAGTCTTTGATCTTCATCAGTAAATATTGTAAGTCCTCTTACCAGAAAGTAAGATTGTATTATATGCATATCCCAGGTTGTTATTGACACTCTCCAAGACTGATGTCAGGTTCTTCACAAAATCCAGCTTCTAAGATTATTTACTCAGCCTACACTTACCTCAGGGTCAGTAGTTTGAACCTACCAGCTGTTCTACAGGAGAAAGATGAGCTTTCTGCTCCCGTAAAGATTTACAGCCTCGGAAACCCTGTACAGGGTCACTATGCATTGGAGCCAACTCCACAGCACATAGCCACCACCACCACCACAGATTGAATACGTATGGTGAAAGGATACAATCGTGGCAACTATTCCTGAATGCAAAACATTCAGTATCCCTTTGTTCTGCTCTTGGTCTATGTACAGATTCCTCAAGAGCACAATGAAGTATTTTTGACTACCCATTCTTTACAGTGCTATCCACAGTTTGTCAAGATCCACACAGCCTTTGCACATTCAATATAATACAAGTAAACATCTTTCTGATATTCTCTGCTTTCAGCACAGATCCATCTGACATCAGAAATGTTATCCTCATTCCATGTTCTCTTCTGAATCTGACTTGAACTCTGGAAGCTGCCTGTTAATGTATTTTTGCAGCCATTTTTAAATTATCTTCAGCAAATTTTTACTTGCATATGATATTAATTGATAATTTCCACATTCTGCTGGGTTGCCTGTCTTTAGAATGGGCACAAATATGGATTTCTTCTATTCCATTGATCAGGTAGCTGTCTTTCAAATTTCTTGGCATAGAAGAGTGAGTGTTTCCAGTGCTGCATCAGTTTGTCAAAATATTTCAATTTCAATTCCTGGAATAATGTTCTTCACCAGTGTCTTCGGGCTGCTTGGATTTCTTCCTTCAGTACCATTAGTTCTTGATCATGGTATGCCTCTTGAAATGTTTGAACATCAACCATTTCCTATTGGCACAATGACTCTGTGTATGATGAGCATCTTCTTTGAAGCTTTCTGCATCATTCAATATTTTGCCCATACAATTTTTCAATATTGAATTTTTTCTTCAGTTCTTTCAATTTGAGAAATGCTGAGTATGTTCTTCCTTTTGGTTTTCTAATTCCAGGTCTTTGTGCATTTCATTATAATGCTTGACTTTGTCTTATCCAGCTGCCTTCTGAAATTTTCTGGTTAGCTCTTTTACCTCCTCATTTCTACCCTTCACTTTAGCAGAGTCTCTTCTTACATTCATTTTGGCTTTTTTTTTTTTTTCTTTCCTGAATTTTTAATTACCTTTTGTTTTCTTCATGTATGATGTTCTTGATGTCATCCACAGCTCTTTTGGTCTTCAGTCATTGGTGTCTAATGCATCGAAACTGTTCCTTGGATAGTTTCTAAATTCATGGGGTATGTGCACCATCAAATTTTGGTTCTTGTGATTCATTTTAATTTTCTTCAGCTTGAGTCTGAAGTTGCACATGAGCAACTGATTTCACGGTAGCCAGTCAGCTTATGGTCCTACTTTGGCCTATGATATTGAACTTTTCCACCATCTCTTCCCACAGAGACAATTTGATTCTGTTTATTCCATTAGATGAGGTCTAGGTACAGAATCACCTTTTATGTTGTTTAAAAAGGGTATTTGCATTGAATAAGTCATTGGTCTTGCCAAGTTCTACTATGTGATTCCAGCATCATTTCTGTCACCAAGGCCAATTTTTCCAACTACTGATCCTTCCCCTTTGCTTCCATCTTTTGCATTCAAACACTAGTAATTATTGATACATCTTGATTAAATGTTTGGTCAATTTCAGACTGAAAAAGTTTATATAATTCTTCAATTTGATCATCATTGACTTTAGTTGTTGGTGCATAAATTTGAATAAAAGTGGTATTAACTGATTTTCCTTCTGTTAAATTGTTGTTACGTAGATTCTGACTCACAGTCACCATGTATAGAACTTCCAAAGAGCAGTTGGTAGGTTTGAACTGCCAACCTTATAGTTAGCAGTCCAGTGCTTATCATACAGTGCCATACCAGGACTCCTGGCCTTCCTTGTATGCCTATAGATACTATACTATCAGAGGTAGCATTATACTTCAATATAGATTTGAAATGTTCTTTTTAACAATGAATGCAAGACCAATCCTCTTGAAATTGGTCTTCCCAGTATAGTAAACCATACGATTGTCAGATTCAAAATGGCCAATACCAGTCCATTTCAGATCAGTAATACCAAGGATATCAATCTTTATATGTTCCATTTAATTTTTGATGACTTCCAATTTCCCAGATTCATACTTAGAACATTCCATGTTCTGATTATTAATGCCTATTTGCAGCTATTTCTCCTCATTTTGAGTTGTGCCCCATCAATAAATGAAGGCCTGAAAGATTACTCCACTCACATAATCATGGTTAACTCTACTTTAAGGAGGCAGGACTTCTCTAGTCAGATTTTCAGTGACTTCCAACCTGAGGGGGCTCATTCTCCAGCACTATATCTGACAGTGTTTCTCTACTAATCATAAGATTTTCGGTGGCTAAACGTTCAGGAGTCTGTCTTAATCTAGAAGCTCAGCTGAAACCTGTCCACTTTGGATGACCTTGCTGGCATTTAAAATACCTGTGCCACAGTTTCCAGTATCACAGCAACATGAAGCCACCACAGTACAGCAAACTGACAGATGAGTGATAGTCCGTAGGTAGAAGGATTAGATTAACAACACATATTATTTGGGACAAGATTCAATTAGTAACACCAGGGTTTCCAGGTGATGTGCAGAGATATGGCTTCTCAAGGTTCAGAGACTTACTAACTAAGAAGAACTGTTCATGTCCTTTCTAATAGAAACACAATATTAGAGTGGAAGCAGAGTAACTATACTTAGCATTCCCAACTGGAGAGAAAAACTGGGGCTACAAAGTAGTTACTTCTTTGAGTCAATTCAAAAATTCCACTTAAGCCACAGAGTAAGCGGAGTCTCACCTGGGATGGGAGGAGTGCTTAATTTGGTTTTGATTATTTCTGTTCACTAAGAATGCCCTTGATCTCTGCTTTCTCTAACTCCCAACTCCACCATCTAGCTGGGAGATTCTTGATTTTACTCTGTTTGACCCGTTTAAGTTGGGAATTGAAGAATAGATATAATCTTCATGTAGGCTGCCCAACTTTCTGAGCTCAATTGTTACCATACAACACTGGTAACCTGCAGACAGCATTACTATTCATTTATCCCTGCCATTCCACACCACTGATTAGACATACCCATCCTGTTAATTCCTGAATTTATCATCATTTTGGTAAAGATCCTTTGAGAAGCAACATGTGCCTACTTCCTGTGCTTTCACTGTCTTCTGTCATATTGGTTTGCAATGACCCAGACATTGGTTAACCAGATGGGGACCCAAAGCAAAGGAAGCCTGGAGCAGAGTCACCACCAACCTGTGATAGTCACACGAGGAAAGGAGAAATATTTACCTGTTGAAAACCACTGACATTTTGTGATTGTTTGTTTCCAGAAAAAATTAAACTTCTTGTTGTGTGCCATCAGGTCAATCCTGATGCCTCGCAACCTATAGAATAGAACTGTCCCATAGTGTTTTCTAGATTATAATCTTTGTGGAGCAGATTGTCGTTTTTTTCTCCTATGGAACGGCTGGTGGGTCCCTACTGCCAACCTTTTGGCTAGCACCTGAATACTTGCATCCCCAGGACCTACCCTAAAATTGATGTACATGTAGTCCCCAACATACAGAGTATTCAATTTATGATTAACTGCACTTATAGCCATCTGGGGTTTTTTGTTTGTTTGTTTTAACATCCTATCATTAGTAATAGGTACTGCATACAATGTTGATCCATGAAAGTTGCTGATTTTATCATTACCACTTGCAGATGTTCAATGTATTGATTGCCCATTCAGTAATGCATACAGAAGGAGCTCTGGTAGTGTAGTGGTTACAAATTGGGCTACTAACCGCAAGGTCAGCAGTTCGAAACTACCAGCTGCTCCGTGAGAGAAAGATGAGGCTTTCTGCTCCCGTAAAGATTTACAGCCTCAGAAACCCTGTACAGGGTCGTTATGAGTTGGTACCAACTCCACAGCACATAACAACAACAATACATACAGCCTTTGCAACTCTGACTTCATTGTGAGGACACTGATGTTCACTTCATCGTAGACCAGGCCTGTAGTGTGATCTTATTCAGAATTCTGTATTAGCAGAAGCATCAGTTGTTCATTTGAAACCTAGTTCCTCTCATTTCTCATGCTGTAACACCTGCACTGGTTATCCCCAATAAAATGTCTAACAAAAGTAGTCATGCCACTGAAAAACCTTACCCCCAAAAGAAGGTGTGGACATAAAGATGGAGATCATTAAGGCCTATGATAGTGCAAAGAAGGTTGACAAAATATATGTATATATTAAAATATATCCATAAATTGATATGTAATATTTCCAACCCCCAAACACAAATAGAGATTAAATTTATAAAGATACTGTTAATAAAAGGCAGCACTAGTAAAAACTAAAAAGAGAGAAAGGTATTCAATTATGTCAGAAACGATTTACAATAGACTCATCATTATGGAACCCTGTGGTAAATCAGGGACTACCAGTAAACCCAAGAGTTATTTTAAGGTCCTGCCTCTTTAAGTTCACTGGTTTCTTTGGCAAGGTAACGGTTTCAAAATTATAATAGAAGTTCTTTTCTAGGCCAACCAGATTCATCTGTACTGCATCCAGCACTCTTTGAGATAGTTCTCGTATCTGGAATATTTGTTTCTTTCCCACCCCTATAGTTCTCACTTCTCTAAACTTAAGAATGGTGGTACCTTGAGTTCTTTGGGCCTCAATGAAAAATGCATTTGGGGGGCTTTTATTTTTAGTTTCCACCACTCGACTGTCAGTGTAATGACTCGTATGTTGCTATAATGCAGGGTCCTGCTGTGGCACTGTGGGCTAATGCGTCAGACTGCAAAGTCGTTTGAACTGTAAGTTCGATGGTTTAAGCTCACCAGCTGCTCCTTGGAAACCTTATAAAGGGTCGTTATGGGTCAGAATTGACTTGACAGCACTTAACAACATAATGCTGGAAACCATGCCACTGATATTTCAAGTGTCAGCAGTGTCATCCTAGGTGGTTTCAGAGGAGCTTGCAGACTAAGACAGATTAGAAAGAAAAGACTAGTGAACTGCTTCTGAAATTTAGCCAGTAACTCACAAGAGAGTGTTGTGCATTATGGTGCTGTAAAATGAGTCCCCTAGGTTGGCAAGCACTCTGAATACATAGTGGTTGTAACACTTAATTTCAGCATATTAATGATCAAGGCTGCTGTGGCTCTGTAGGATAAGCACTCGACTTCAAGGTCGGTTTGAACTGCAAGGTCGGTGGTTCAAACTCACCAGCCCCTCCTTGGAAACCCAATACAGAGTTGCTATGAGTTGGAACCAACTCGATGATAGCAACAACAATGATCAAGGAGTTGGTGCTAGACTGGGAAACATTTTATTCTTCCATGAGTCTGAGCTGACTGAATGAATAGCTACTAACAACATTCTTAATTTTTAGATTTTTTTCCCTTTAGAATTTGCAATAGTTGACTTGTTACATTAAATGTTTCTCAAATAGTTGTTTTACGTTTATTTACTGGTCAGGGTCAAAGCAAGGCCTAAATGTTTCCATTTACTTTCACTCAGCTGCAAATTGGCAATGCAGTTCCTGAAATCATCTCTTTTCTGTAACACTTTGTAAAAATACAAACAAGAAGAAATCAACACATAATATTAATGCTCTATTTTCCGACCTCTTCATAGACCTACAAGATAATTTTCTTCGCATATTATTATTACAGGTTCCCGTTTTGCCAAACATCTCAACACTACAAAAATAGATTGCTCCTATAAACCTAAAACGGTATAAAGTTTACTTTAAAAATGAGTTGTTAATCTTTCTAAATTTGTAAGTTCTTGGTGACTACTGAACCCATCCTGTGTTACAATTTGCATGCTTATTTTAGGATGTTTGGGTTATTAAACCAGTACTTCCCTTATGGTACTAATTTCTGTATTACCACAAGTGTGAGATAACCATGAATCTAGGTTGGCTCAATGGCAGTAAATAACAACAGGCCAATCTGGAGTGTTTCACAAAATAAAGGTGGCTTCCTAGGTTACCACACATGCACCTTTCAGATGGGCAGGGGCTCTGCTCCACACTGCCCAAAAGAGGGTCTACACCCTGCTACGTGCATTAATTGGGATAGCAGCAAGGCAGTATGCAATGCCAGCCTGGTAGTAACTCATAGTACACCTTCCATTTATTTCATTGACAGCATTAGTCTCAATGAACTTACCAATGTGCTTCTTGTTTTCCTTAAGTGCCCTAGAGTCAGTTCCTACTCACAGCGACACTGCATATGGTTTACAAGGAGCAGATGGTGAATTTGAACTGCTGACCTTGTGGATCAGTCTAGTGTTGATCCTACTGTGCCACACCAGGATTCTACCTAAGTACTAAAGGGGTAGAAAAATATAGAGGAGTGAATGAGATGTTTAGTGAGTACTACTGATCCTGGTGTGGTGCTGTGGGTTAATGCGCCAGACTGCAAAGCCGTTTGAACTGCAAGGTCAGAGGTTCAAGCTCACCAGCTGCTCCTTGGAAACCCTATATAGGGTCGCTATGGGTCAGAATTGACTTGATGGCACTTAACAACAACTGATGCTACAAAAATACTGTAAAACACCTATCAAATTTAAACAAAATACAAGTGACCATAAATACGAGGGGGGAAAAAATGACATGAAAGAGGAAAAATGTATTATAATAACAGGCACAGGAATGCTGAAATAAAGAATCCAATTTCTACAATGCCTATTTGCATGACAGCAAAATAATACAATCATTTCTAAAGTAATCCGAAGATTATGCTCTAATTTGCATGTTTTATCACTTCCTTGATCATCTTTATCCTCCTGGGGGTCACCTTCCTTAATACAAGAAATAACATTCAAACTACTAGTCATTTCATAGTTTAGAATTGCTCTGGCAAAGGATACTAACAAATATCACTAACATGAACATGTGTTCAACCTGTTATCTTTATCAATGTATGACCATATAATTCATTGCCCAAACCCGAATCTTTTTTAAGTGAGAGATAAAATTAGTTGCACAGAAACAATTCCCATGAACTGTACTCTCCTAGGCAACTGAATTGTATGCCTACCCTATTTATCAAAAACTTACACTAAGATTCAATTACCAAGTATCTGAATAATAATTAAAAATTTATAATAATAGCTACTCCATTGAAGTCATTCTTCTAAGCTAGGTAATTAAGTATTTTGCATACATTGTTTCAGGAGTCCTTGGGTGATACAAAAAGTGTACTTAGCTACTGACAGAAAAGTTGGTGATTTGAGTCCACCTCCGAAGAAAGTCCTGGGAACTACTTTAGAAAAATCAACCATTTAAAATCGAATGGAGGCCAGTTCTACTATGGAGTCACCACGAAGTCCCCATGAGTCAGAGTAGACTGAACAGTAACTTTATTCACTGTCCAAAGATTAGCTGCAGTATAAGAATGCAATCTAAATATATTCGACTCCACCGTCTGCTACTTTATACTTTCTATAATACTAATCTGATCTGTAATAAATTAAACACAGCAAATCTTTATTATGTACTTTATTGAGCAGGAAGAAAAGACTAAGTTTGTTGATAAAATAATAGATCCTAAATAACTAATATTACATAGCATTATTAGTTACTTCTGTGGTGCAAGGCCGGTGTGAACCAGAAGGTCAGCAGTTCAAACTCACCAGCAGCTCCTTGGAAGTCCTATACAGGATCGCTATGAACAGAAACTGACTGGACAGCACTTAACAATAACTAGTATTTTACATACACCATTTCTTCTCATTTAACTCTCCCAACAGCCATGTAGAGTTTTTGTTGTTGATGATGCTAACTACTGTCAAGTCAGCCCTTGGCTCATGGTGATCCCAGGTACAATGGAATCAGACAATTGTGACCCATAGTGTTGGATTTTCATTGGCTGAAGGAGATTGCCAAGACTTTCTTCCTAGTTCATCTTAGTTGAGAAGTTCCTCTGAGTGTTGTTTAGCATCATAGTAACACTTAAGCCTCCACTGACAGTTGGGTAAGAACCCTGGTGGCACTGAGTGTTAGGTGTTGGGATGCTAACCGGAAGGTCAGCTGTACAAACTTACCAGACACTCTGTGGGAGAAAGATAAAGAAGTCTGCTCCCATAAAGATTTACAGAAAGCCAGAATGACAGCACTCTCTTTTCATCTCCATCAATATGTGGCTTCAGCCCCAAACACTAATGCAGTTCCATAAGGGGCAAGGCATTACAAATAAAGTGGTTATTAGGGATCCGCTTTGACTTCTAAAACATTTTCAAAAATAACACTTGCCCTGTAGTCTCCATTCATTAATCAAGATTTTCTTGAAAGAGTGATCTATTGATCAGGTATAGATTAGGTTAGGCTTATTAGATACTTAACAGGGTGATTTGTAGGTAGCCCACAGTTAGGATTAAATTTAAACTTAATTTTGGATGGATATTGGATATGTAATTACCTTTAATGAGATAGTACTAAATGCACTGGATAGTTTATATACTTTTCACTGAGAAAGTTATTTCCAATGATGCGTAATCTCAAAAAGCAAGTTAAATACTATGGATATACTTAAATTTAGAATATTTTAAATCACATGAATGTAAGATGATTACCTTTGATAGTACAGAGCAATAGCAGCAGAAAGAAAATAGACAAGATCTAGAGATGAAATACATATAATCATATATTATGCTAGACATAACTTTAAGAAATAGATGGAACTAATCAAGAAAGCTATGGTCATGAAGGTTTCTCAAATTCAAAAATTTAGCTAAAAAAACTGTGCTGAAAAATGTGGACTTTTCTTTTAAATGGCTAACCACAAATGAACTAATGACAGATTGTTACATTTTTGGAATATCAGTACGGTGTGACCCAAAATTGCTAATGGAGCTAGTTAGTGTATTTATTTAACAAAAGGGAATACTCTGGATCTTAGGAAATTGTTAGCATGAAGGAGCTCTGGTAGCACAGTGGGTGCAAATCGGGCTGCTAACCTCAAGATCGGCAGTTCGAAACTACTGGCTGTTCTGCGGGAGAAAGACGAGGCTTTCTGCTCCTGTAAAGATTTACAGCCTCGGAAACCCTGTTCAGGGTCACTATGAGTCGGAACTGACTCCACCGGTGTGGCACTGTGGGCTAAATTGTTTGAACTGCAAAGTCAGTGGTTCAAGCTTACCAGCTGCTCCTTGGAAACCCTATACAGGGTCGCTGTGGGTCGGAATCGACTCGACAGCACTTAACAACAACATAGCTCTATGCTTTAAAATGATTTAGAGGCTTCTATTTCTATACTCCAAGGAATCATGGTAGCATATGGGGTTATAAGTTGAGCTACTAACTGCAAGGTTAGTGGTTCAAATCTACCAGCCATTCAGTGGGAGAAAGTTGAGGCTTTCTGCTCCTGTAAAGATTTGTTGTAGTTGTTAGGTGCCATTAAGTCGGTACTGACCCATATAGCAACCTTATGCACAGCAGAATGAAACACTGCCCAATCCTGGGCCAACCTCACTACTGTTGCCACACTTGAGTCCATCGATGCTGCCACTTGGCCAATCCATCTCATTGGGGGTCTTCCTCTTTTTATCTGACCTTCCACCTTACCAAACATGATATTCTTCTCCAGCAACTGGTCCCTCCTGACAATATGTCCGAAGTATGAGAGGCGAAGTTTGGCCATCTTGGCCTCTAAGGAACACTGGCTGCACGTCTTCCAAAACAGATCTGTTGGTTCTTTGGCAGCCCATGGCACTTTCAATATTCTCCTCTAACACCATAACTCAAAAGCATCAATTCTTCCACGGTCTTCCTTATTCACTGTCCAGCTTTCTCATGTATATGAGGTTATCGAAAATACCATGGCTTGGGTCAGGCACACCTTAGTCCTCATGCTAACATCTTTGCTCTTCAACACTTTATGGAAGGTCTTGTGCAACACATTTGCCTAATGCAATACATCGTTTGATCTCTTAACTGCTGCTTCTGTGAGTGTTGATAGTTGATCCAAGAAGAATGAAGTCCTTGGCAACTTCAATCTTTTCTCTATTGATAAGAATGTTGTTTATTGGTCCAGTGGTGAGGGTTTTTGTTTTCTTTACATTGAGATGTAATCCATACCGAAGGCTGTGCTCTTTGATCTTCATCAATAAATGTTTTAAGAATTAAAACATTTACTGATTAAACTAATTAGCTAGCTCTTAAAGATTTACAGCCTTAGAAATCCTATACAGGGTCGGTATGTAGCACACAACCATCACCACCACAATTTCTATACACCAGTCCCTTTTCTTTTTCTACTGTGCAGCAACTTCTAGGACATTGTGGTGTTCTAGGATAAGGACTGAACTATTCACTGCAAGACTGGCAGTTCAAACTCTTTACAGGGTTGCTATGAATCAGAACCGACTAGACAGCACTTAACAACAACAGAAATCTCCTCTCTTCTTGAAAGCTGTTACTACCAGTATTTTCTCTTAAGATATTGTGATCCCTAAAAGCCTACTTACAGAATATAGATTTTTCAGGCATCTCTTTACTTTATCTACATAAATGCATCAGAAAAACAATGTATTTCTTTAAGGCGTTTTCTGCTATAAAGCAGGAGGTCTGACATACTGAAACAAATAAAGGGACAGTAAAAAGATTCCAAAATCTTACAGACTTTAAACAGCAATTCTAAATCTTAAAAGATCCACAGTTCTCATTCACATTTCCTTGTAGACTGGCAGGTGGACCTGTTTGCTGATGAGGCCCATCCCTTCATCTTTGTTCCTGAGTACAGAGTTTGGTAAATACCAGCATGCTTCTGACCCAATGTAAGAGAGGCCAGATTCTCCATGAGAGTTCCTTAACCCAAAATGTGGAATCAAAACAAGCCAGAGGTTTTCCCTCCCAATAATTCAAGGGCCTAATTCACATTCCCAGGTAATCTGGCTTTCTTAAACGCATTTGACCAGATTCTACCCCTCATAGCAATGATTTTCTTATGCCATTTCTGCAAAGTGGCATATTAAGATCAGTAAGAGCTTGGTAATGAGTATTTTGATTACATGTACATGCTTATATGTACATGTTATTTAACATACTCCAGATTTAAGGTCTCCTCATAGTACTTAACTTTGCTTTGGATGTTAGTTTGGTTGTGGTCATTATCTGGATGTGGTTCCCCATCCAGTACTGATCCTACAGCACCACATTAGAAGTCTATAAAAATAGTACTAGAGTTCAATACCTGGAGAGTAGTCTTGGGACACCCCAGAGCTCTAGTAAATACTGGCTCTGTGCTTAGCCTTTTCTTTGGAAAACAAAAATTTCATTCTAAGTTATGCCCTGTGATCATCTCCTAGAACAGCCTACCTAGTACCACAGTTGTTGCTGTTTTTGTTGTAGTTGTTAGGTGCCATTGAGTTGGTACCAACTCATAGCGACCCTTTGCACAGCAGAAAGAAAAACTGCCCAATATTGGGTCAACCTCACAATTGTTGCCACACTTGAACCCATTGATGCTGCCACTTGGCCAATCCATCTCGTTGGGGTTCTTTCTCTTTTTCTCTGGCCCTACACCTAACTAAACATGATATCCTTCTCCAGCAACTGCTCCCTCCTGACAATATATCCGAAGCATAAGATCTGTTGGTGCTTTTGGCAGCCCATAGCACTTTCAATATTCTCCTC
>NW_006408621.1:6494853-6524040 GCF_000296735.1 Chrysochloris asiatica
TTCCATCAATTCTTGTTGCCTTCTTCTTTGGCAGTTTCTTCAATGCACCTTGGACTTCTTCCTTCAGTATCATTGGGTCTTGATCATATGCTACCTCTTGAAACGGGTGAACATCAACCATTTTCTTTTGGTACAGTGACTCTGTGTATTCCTTCCATTTTCTTTTGATGCTTTCTGCATCATCCAATAATTTGCTCAAAGAATCCTTCAATAAAAAAGTCGAGGCTTAATTTTTTTTTCTTCAGTCTTCTCAGCTTGAGAAATACTGAGCTGTTCTTCCTTTTTTATTTTCTGCCTCCATGTCTTTGCACATTTTGTTATAATATTTGGCTTTATGTTCTCGAGCTGATCTTTGAAATTTTCTGTTCAGCTCTTGGACCTCCTCATTTCTTCCATTTGCTTTAGAATCTCTATGCTGGAGAGCAAGTTTCAGAGCCTCTTCTGACACCCATTTTGACCTTTTCCTTCTTTCTTGTCTTCTTGATGACTTTTTGCTTTCTTCCTATTTGATGTTTTTGATGTCATCCAACAACTCTTCTGGTCTTTGATCTTTATTGTTTAATGTATCAAATCTGTTCTTTAGATGATCTCTAAATTCAGGTGGGATATATTCAAGATGATATTTATTTCTGGTGGACTTGCTGTCATTTTCTTCAGCTTTAGTTTGAATTTGCATATGAGCAATTAATACTCTGTTCCACAATCTGCCCCTGGCCTCATCTGGACTGAAGATATGGACCTTTTCCATCATCTCTTTCCACACATGTAGTCAATTTGATTTCTATGTATTTATTCCATCTGGTGAGGTCCATGTGCATAGTCGTCTCATATACTGTCTTAAGAATGTAATTGAAATGAACAAATCATTGATTTTGCAGAATTCTACCACACAATCTCCAGCATAATTTCTATTTCCAAGGCAAATTTTCCAACTACTGATCCTTCCTCTTTGCTCCCAACCTTTGCATTCCAATCACCAGTAATGATCAATACATCTTGATTACATGTTTGATCAATTTCAGTTTGAAGAAGTTGGTAGAATTCTTCTATTTCATCTTCACTGGCTTTTGTGGTTGGTGCGTAAATTTGAAAAATAGCGGTATTAACTGGTCTTCACTGTAGGCACATGGATATTATCATATCACAGACAGCATTGTATTTCATGACTGATCTGGATATGTTCTTTTTGACAATGAATGCAACACCATTCCTCTTCAATTTGTCATTTGTCAGATTCAATTTGTCAGATTCAAAATGGCCAATACCAGTCCATTTCAGCTCATTAATGCCTAAGTTGTTGGTTTATGCATTTCATTTCATTTTTGACAACTTCCAATTTCCTCAGATTCATACTTCGTACATTCCATGTTCCAATTATTAATGGATGCTTACAGCTGTTTCTCTTCATTTTGAGTTGTGCCCCATCAGCAAATGAAGGTCCCACGGTATTTACTCCCACAGGCTTTACTCCATTCGCATCCTGGTCAACTCTACTTTGAGGAGGCAGCTCTTCCCCAGGCTCATTTTGAGTGCCTTCCAACCTGAGGGGCTCATTTTCCAGCACTATATCTGACAGTGTTTCTCTGCTATTCATAAGATTTTCAGTGACTAAAGATTCAGAAGTAGTTTGTCACTCCTTCTTCTTAATCTGTCTTCATCTGGCAGCTCATCTGAAAACTGTCCACCATGGGTGACCTTGCTTGTATTTAAAATACCCGTGGCATAGCTTCCAGAATCACAGCAACTCATAAGACACCACAGTATGACAAACTGACAGACATGAGGTGGGATTTAGACTCTAGGCATCCTTACCTACAATTATTGTTGTTGTTAAGTACCATGGAGTCGGTTCCGACTCATAGTGATCCTGCACAGGATTTCCAATGCTGTAAATCTTTACTGGAGCAGAAAGCCTCATCTTTCTCCCACGGAACAGTTGGTAGTTTTGAATTGCCGACCTTGAGGTTGGCAGCCCATTGTTATTGGTGCTCCACTTTACCAAACAATGCTTTCTTCTAGAGATTGCTCTTTCAGGAGACATGTAAAAGTAAGTGAGCCAATGTCTCATCATCCTTCTAAGGAGCATTCTGGTTGTATCATACTTTCTGGGAGTCTGATTAATTTTGTTCTTCTAGAAGCCCACAATATATTTAATATTCTTCATTGACACCACAGTTCAAACACATGGATTCTTCATCCACAGTTCAAACACATGGATTCTTCATCAGTTCTCCATTTTTGTTATCTGGTTTTGCATGTGTATGAGGTGACTGAAAGACCAGGACTAGGATCAGGTGCACCTTAGTCATTAAATTGACACCTTTGCTTTCGAAAACATTAAAGAGTCAAGAAATCAAATGATATAAACATTGAACAACTCTGATGACAAAAAAAAACAAACAAAACTTATTTAAAGTTTTAAAAAGCCAAGATCTCACAAAGAATATACAGTAGGCATTTAAGGAAAATTGTTTCATATTAAAAAAAGTTTTTTTTCTAATGTTCCTCTGGCTTTGATCACTACATATGTTAAATTCAACTTAATTTCCATCTGGCTTTCATGCTTGTCAAATGTGCTATCAGAAGTTTTTTTTTTTGTTTGGCCTGACTCTCCTTCCTTCCTTCATTCTTTATTCCAGTCTTTCTTTTTTATGTGTGTGTTTAAACACTTCATTGTGGGCTGGGTGAATGTTTACAAAACAAATTAGTTTTCTATTCAACATTTTATGCACATTTTGTTTTGTGATATTTGCAATCACCACAATGTAACAGTACTTTTCCAACTTCTTGCCTGAACTCCCTGTTTCAACTCATCCTTTCTAGCCCTTTCCTGCCTTCTGAACTTTGTTTTTCATCAAATGCTGCCCTCTTAGTCTCTTATGGTTTATTGTTCTGAAGAATATAGTCTTTGTAGGTATTATTGTTCACTTTAAAGACTCAGTTATTGTTTGGCTGGGAAATGCTACCTTAGGGAAGGTTCAATTCTAGTTTGAGAGTGCCTAAGGGCCTTAGTCTCGGGGATTCCACAAGTCTCTATCTGACAAATATGTCTTTTTTATAATTTTGAATTTTGTTCTGCATTCTCCACCCCTACCCCCCGCCCTGTTTTTTATTTAGATCCTTATCAGAGCAGGCAGTAGTGACATGTAGTACTTTTGGTCTCAGGTTAATAGAGTCTGTGGTTCATATGGTCAATTAGTCCATTGAACTAATTGTTTCCTTGAGATATTAATTTTCTTCACTCATCTTTGTCCCAGATAGGCAGAGATGAAGAGTTGTAGCTAAGATGGTATCTTGTAAGCTTTTAAGACCCTTTCTTGAGAAATCTACATGGTTTTAATCTAAATATGCTTCTTCCAAAGAAGACAGGCCCCCTCTCTTGTAGCCTGAGAAATCTATCTCTTGAAAAATATTCCTTTCCACAAAAGTAAGTATATTTTCTCTTTTTCTCAGTTATTTTTTCCAGTACTTTTAAATTTTTCTGTACTATATTAAGCTATTAGACCCTGAGTCAACAAAGTCCCAAGTATTTCAAAGAATCATTTGTATGGTATCATAACATTAAAATAATCTGAACAGATCTTTGAAATTAAGTAGTACAATTCCCTTGTTTCCATGAAACAGTGACCCTATTCCTGGTCATTTAATATAACTTGTTGCAAGTCAGGATCCATTGATTTACACAACAGATACTAAGAAATGACTTTGCGTCAGGTACTCTGCTCTGTGCAGAAAAATCAGGAAAGCACCATGGAGCTGACAGTCTGGTAAATAATCATTTTCTCATTAACACATTTCTATTTTAGTAAGAGTGTCTTGACACTGCCAATCTATACTTTTACTATTCCTCATTTTCCCTTTAAGCCTGCAGCTTAAGCAATCATGTAAGCAGAGTGAAATCAATGAAGAATGTCTTGATTTAAAGTTTTTGCTGCTGATTTACAATCCAATATAAAAAAGTAATAAATCATATTGATACATTTCCAAATCACAAATCCAAGGGTCCTCAAGGTGTAATACATTTAACAGTGACTTTTTAAAGTCATTTAGGAAATTAAACCTTCTACTGTCTGCTCCGTCCCCATAGATTAGAATCACTCAGAATACGCGTAATCCCAAACAGTCCTGGATAAAAACATAGTGAATTAAAACTGGATCTTAAAATTTTGCTAGTTGAATGATTCAGTTCAAACACTTGTATTACGATAGATCAGACAAGTTCCTTTCCTGGAAGAATTTATAAAAATAGCCCAGGATTTTCAGTTTACAGTGAATATATAGTTTCTGCAATTGGGTTGCTTATGCATAAGGGCCAGGGGTTAGAACTAACAGTTTCCTGGAGCCTAAGACAAGGACAAAGATGTCAGCTTGAGGACTAAGGTGCGCCTGACCCAAGCCATGGTATTTTCAATAACCTCATATGGATGCAAAAGCTGGACAGTGAATAAGGAAGATCGTAGAAGAATTGATGCCTTTGAATTGTGGTGTTGGAGGAGAATACTAAAAGTGCCATGGACTACCAAAAGAACCAATAGATCTGTTTTGGAAGAAGTACAGCCAGAGTGCTCCTTGGAGGCCAAGATGGCTAAACTTCGTCTCTCATACTTTGGACATATTGTCAGAAGGGAACAGTCGCTAGGGAAGGATGTCATACTGGGTAAGGTGGAGGGTCAGAGAAAAACAGGAAGACCCCCCAACGAGATGGATCAGCCAGGTGGCATCATTGATGGCGTCAAGTGTGGTAGCTGTAGTGAGGTTGGCTCAGGATCAGACATTGTTTCCTTCTGCTGTGCATGGGGTCGCTATGAGTCGGTTCTGACTCAATGGCACCTGACAACAACAACAACAACAACAAGACAAGGGCACACAGTGTTCCTACTTCTGAAACTGACAGTCCAAGGCCTTCCTTAATTTCCCCTTAGTCTATACTCAGCTTCCCCAAGTGACAGGTTAGACTAGAATATCTACTTTCTCTCTGATTTTTAAAAATACTAGAGTGTAAAATCCTTTGAGGACAAGGGCCAACTACGTGACCTGTATAGTACTTTTCACAGAATAAATTTAGTTAATATCAACTAATGGTGGCACTGGCTTTGGGGAGGTAATAACAATGACTTCAAATGACTTCAAATGAATTATGTATTACTTTAACACAATAAATCTTTCTCTTGAAAGATTTCCTTGGCAAAAACTTATACAGTACTGAGATCTATTCTAGAAAAAAAAAATTGTCTTATTAAGAAAAGAAAAGAAAAATGGAAGAAGTCTTAATTTACACTCTAAAGCCAAGTGCCTTCCCACTCAATACTTTCTGTATACAGAACAATAAAAAAGAGAGACAAAACTCCCATAGCATATACTTCAAGAAAATAAAAGGGAAAAAGGGTATTACTCCTGTAACATATGCACCAAAATGAAAACCCTATTGCTTTTACATTTTTCTAACTAGAATTTGAGGGTTAGCATCCTTCCTTCATGATAAAACTACTTTCTTTCTTTGACACAGTTCCAGCACAGTGTGTTCAATACCTTCCTTAAACTTTCAATTTTCTACTTCTCCACCTCTATGAGTCTTATCTATAATCTTTCTCCATTACAGTAATTCTTGTAGAATAATTAACACATGGTGAAATTGAAGAGGAAAGACTGAGAAATAATAGTTATGCAGCCTGTGCAAGGATTAAGAGCTTGAAAACGAAGTGCTCAAAAGCCTGGGCTAAACAGTATCGGGAAACACTGACTGAGATCTTGAAGTTGCCTGTTCATAAACTCAGTGGCATAGATTCTCTAAGAATACTCACATTTCAGTGAATCTCTGCCCCCTATCCAAAAAGATTTAGCAGAGAGCCAGCCACTGGGGTAAAAATGCCAAAATGATTTCCCAGGGGATTCCAGACTGACTAGAATAAAGGTTCAAATGAGTCAAGCTGGGATAGAAAATTATATTAGTGTTGAATAGATAAACAACAGAAGATTGGGTCAGAGAGACATTGTCAAAGCAGACAAAGTATCAGCAGAAACGTCAAACAAGAGTCAGCAAAAAGAACAAAATCACATTTAATTGGGATAGGAAATTTCCAAGCAAGGTTGAAACTGAAAAATGCAATGGAAGGATTCTGTATAAAGTCACTGGTGTGGCGCTGTTGGATAAGCACAGGACCAGAAGGTCACTTTGAATTGCAAGGTCATGGTTAGAACCCACCAGCTGCTCCTCAGGAACCCTGTTCAGGGTTCCTGTGAGTTGACACTGACTTGAAGGCACTTAACAACAACAATAACAAATAAAGGCACTTGAATTCTAAATTCAAAGTCAGCAGTTGAAGCCCACTGGTGAATCCTCAGAAACTCTATACAGGGTTACTATGGGTGGAAACCTACTCTATGACACTTAACAACAAAAATAAAATCAGATGACACTTTGGCTTCAACACAATGAATTTAAAGGCCAACTGCATTTTTTTCTCTAGAACTTCAATTTGTCTACCTTGAAGCAGTCATTTTTATGGTCATATTTGTTCCTTGTATTTGTCTGCATTAATTCCTAATTGTACTACAACAAACTATCACCAATTTTGTGGCCCAAAACAATACAAAATTATGAACTCATAGTTCTATAGATCAGAAATCTGAGTTGTCCTGACCGATTTAAAACCAAACCCACTGCATAGAGTCAATTCTGACTCTTAGTGACCCCAGTGACCCCATTTAGGATTTCTAAGGCAGTGGTAAATCCTAATGGAATAGGAAACCTCATCTTTCTCCAACAGAGAGTTGATCTACCGGCCTTATGGTGAGCAGCCCAGTGCCTATCCTACAGCTCCATATGAGGACCTCCCCTTAGCATGTTCTTGTTACTGTTAAGTGCCACCAAGTCTGTTCAGAGTCATAGTGACCCTGCATAGGGTTTCCAGGGAGTGGCTGATGAATTTGAACCTTGGACTTTACAGTTAGCAGTCCAGTGCTTACCCTACCCAGAATTGAAATCAAGGTTTCAGCCAGTAAGGCTCTCTTCTGAAGGCTTTGGAAAGAGTGTTTCCAAGTTCATTCTGGTTGTTGGCAGAATCCAGTTCCTTACTGTTGCAGAATATGGGTCTTTATTTTCTTTCTAGCTATCAGCTGATCCTTAGCTCTGAGAGGTTACTCTCCAGTTCTTGTACAAGACATTACTTCTCAGAGCCAGTAACACTGAATGGAAGACTTTTTCTGGTTGCAATATCTCTGACTTGCTTTTATGCCTCATCTTTCTTCTTCATTTCCCACCAAATCTTTCTGACTGACCAAGTAAAGTTCTTTGCTTAAAGAGTTCACATTAACATTTTTGTTCAACCAGATAATCCAGAATAATCTTTCTTTTTTAGTGACTTTAATTTTATTTATAAATGCAAATTTATTTTTGCTGTGTATTATAACATATCCACAAGGAGACCTTGTGACATTGTGGGTTAGATGTTGCACTGTAAACCACAACTCCAGCAAACCAAACTCACCAGCCCCTCAGGAGAAAAGTGAGGCTATCAGAGACGAGAGAGTTAGTCTTGAAATCACTATTAAGGGTTACTATTGTTGCCCATTTCCTAACTTGTACATTTGGATAAAAGGTCTTCCATTCAGTGTTGTTGGCTCCAATGTGCACTGGAGGCCTCACTTGTCTATGCCAAAAAATTGGGAAGGCAGCCAACCAATTGGAAGAGGTCCATATCTGTGCCCCTTTCAAAGAAAGGTGACCCAATAGAATGTGGAAATCATCAAACAATATCATTACTATCACATGTAAGTAAATTTTTGCTATAGATGATAATTGTTTGTTTGTTTGTTTGTTTTTAAAGTTGCAACAGTACAGGGAACTTCCAAAAATTCAAACCAGATTCAGAAGCAAATGTGAAACTAAGAATAGCATTGCTAATATCAGCTGTATCTTGGCCCAAATCAGATAATACTAGAAACATGTTTGTTGTTGTTAAGTGCCATTGAGTCAGTTTCCACTCATAGTGACCCTGTATAGGGATTCCAAGCAGTGGCTGGTGAGTTTGAACTGCCAACCTTGTGGTTCATACTTATTTTTTGGTCCAGTGCTTACCCTACAAAAGCACACCAGGTATATGCTTACTGGTACTTTTATTGACTATGTAAAGATTTTCAATTGACTATGTAAAGATTTTCATTGATTTTTATTGACTATGTAAAGATTTGTATTGACTATGTAAAGATTTTCATGACAAACTAAGGTTAGCATTGTGAATAATGGGTATTCCAGAAAATGGAATTGTGCTCATGTGGAACCTATATTTAGACCAAGAGGCAATTGATAGAACAGAGCAAGGGGATACTGAATGCTTTATAATCAGGAAAGGTGTGCATCAGGATTGTATCATTTCACCATAGTTATTCAATCTGTATGCAGAGCAAATAATCTGACAAGCTGGATCATATGAAGAATCGTGTGGCATCAGGAATGAAGAAGATTTATTAACATTCTCCTATATGCAGATGATAGAAGACTGCTTGCAGGGAGCAAAGAGGACTTAAAATACTGATGAAAATCAATGACTACAGCATCCAGCATGGATTGCACCTTAGTGTAAAGAAAACAAAAATCTCATAACCGGACTAGTAAATAGTATCATAACATGATAAATGGAGAAAAGATTGAAGTGGTCAAAGGCTTCATTTTGCTTGGATTCACAATCAACTCTCAAGAAAGTAGCAGTCAAGAAATCAAATGATGTATTGCATTAATCAAATATGCTGCAACAGACCTCTTTAAAACAAAGATATCACTTTGAGGATGAATGTGTGCCTGACCCAAGGCAGGGTATTTTCAATCTTCTCATATGCATGTGAAAGTTGGACAATGATTAAAGAAGACCAGAGAAGACTCGATGCATTTGAATTATGGTAATGGTGAAGAATATAGAAAGTACCATGAACTTCCAGAAGAACAAACAAGTCTGTCTTGAAAGAAGCACAGCCAGAATGCTCCTTAGATACGTGGATGAAGAGACTTCATCTCTTACACTTTGGACCTATTATCTGGAGGGCCCAGTCCTTGGAAAATAACATCATGCTTGGGAAAGTGGAGGGTCGGTGAAAAAGAAGACCCCCCAACAAGGGGGATTAACATCTTGGGGGAGCTGAAGGTCAGCCAGTACTACACTACCAAGCTCCCTGTCCTGGCACTGCCCATAGATAACAGACACATATGGATTGACTGGCACCTTCTCCTCACAACAATATTGGGTAATGGTCTAACACATTCTTACTCTCAAATTCTTTTCTCATCCTCGGCACGATCATTTCTATTGGCTTTCCTCTTGTCATCAGATTGTCACCTTGTTCGTTTCACCAGGCACACATTAAATATATCAATTCCTCCTGTGAAACACACTTTTGTTCATTGATTACATCTTAGATTGGTTTCTTCCTGATAACATCTAAAAAAGGATGAAAAAACACAAAACCCTGCAACTTTATCTTTAAACTGTAACTTTACATTTCTTCAAGCTACATTTTGGGGTAAGTTATTTTTGGGAAAAGGAGCTCTGGTATCATAGTGGTTGTGAATCGGGCTGCGAACCTCAAGGTTAGCAGTTCGAAATTACCAGCTGTTCCGGGGACAAAGATGAGGCTTTCTGCTCCCGTAAAGATTTACAGCCTTGGAAACTCTCTACAGGGTCACTATGAGTCAGAACTGACGCCATGGTACATAACCACCACCACCACCATTTCTGGGAAAATATCTTCAAGAGAGTTAATTTCTTCCATTCGGTGTGGGAATTCCTGGAGAGTTCAAGCAGAGGGCAGTAGAGGGAGTGGGGTTTTTGCTTCAAAGCATCTTATTCTTTTTCTTCATGGAATTTTTGTATTGTTGGTCATAACTGATCTTAATCATACAAAGTTGTACATTATCATTAACAGCAATTTTAATTCTCCAGTCTTTATATTCATACTCTTTAGGCACTTGTAGGCAAGTCCACATCATATCAAATAAATATTACAGTATGTCATTTTAGATGCATTTTTAAATACAGATCAAATCAGAAACACCTTTTCAACATTGGCTATTTTATTTTTATGTCACAGATATTAACACACTCAAAATCTTCTCTTTCAATTTTTGTGAATTTCTTAAAGGTTAATCTGGTTTTGAGAAGTTTGGAGTAAAAAAAAAAATTGACAGCTTTGTTAAACAATTGTGAAGTCTTATTTATTGGGATTGTGAATAGTGTAAAATGAAATAGCTTTTGCTTCACTCCACATCAACTTTGACATTCCTCATTCCTCCTGCGCTACAACCTTCCCATGTACACATTTGTTGTGCCATTTCCCTTTTGATCATGCATATCCTCCACAGCTACTTCTTACCCTCTCTGTTTCTCACTTCTACAGCTTTGGAGTCCTGGTGTGACGCTGTGAGTTAATGCACCAGACTGCAAAGCCATTTGAAATGCAAGGTTGGCAGTTCAAGCTCACCAGCTGCACCTCAGAAACCCTATACGGGGTTGCTATGGGCCAGAACCCACTCGGCGGTACCCCACAACAACATAGCTATGAAAATAGTAGAATATTTTAGAAAATCTGTTTCTAATACAAGTCTCACCAAAATGCTTTCTTTACTCCAGCGAAAAGGGAGTTTTCGCACCTCTGGATTTCTTTTAACTCCTTGTTTCTTACACTTGTGTGGTATTCATCATAGTTGTTGTTGTTGTTAGGTGCCATCGAGTCAGTGCTGACTCATAGCGACCTTATGCACAGCAGAACGAAACACTGCCCGATGCTGATCCTGTATTATAATTTTCATCTGAACATATTGCTTCTCAATTTCTCTAGACAATAGATTACAGCAGTATTTTTTTTTCATAACTCCACGAATGAAAGATTTAAGAGAGTGTATTGTGGCGCTGTGGGCTAATGTGCCAGACTGCAAAGCCATTTGAAATGCAGGGTTGGTGGTTCAAGCTCACCAGCTGCTCCTCGGAAACCCTATACAGGGTCACTATGGGTTGGAACTGACTTGACGGCACGGCACTTAACAACAATTCTATTAGGTACCCTGGTGGTGCTGTATGGTGTGCACTTGTCTGTTAACTGCAAAGTCAGCAATTCAAACCCACCAGCCGCTCAATGGGAAAAGATGAGTCTGCTTCCATAAAGGTTCAACTTATATAGTCTCCGAAACCCTATCTAGGGTCACTGTAAGTCAGAATATATTCAATGGTAGTGGCGGGTAGTATATAAAGTGTGCATTAACATTATGAGAAATTCTGAAATACTGTGAAAATATGTGGTTGCCACAAATGTTCAATTTTTTAAAAATGGAAAATCTGCTAAGCACAGTAAAGCGAAGTGCAACAAAATGAGGTTTGCCTGCATTACTGTTCTACAAGTTTGTCTAGACTTCAAGTTCTACATTCACAATAAAACTTGAGAGCCAGAATTAGCTGAGACTGTTTTTTTTTTTTTTATTGAGTCTCATAAGTTTTATGCTTTGACATAGTATATTCTTACCATGTTTCTGTCATTTGTTTTAGGAGAAAACATTTGAATTGTCATTCTCTGACAGATCTCTGCCTTACACAAGTTCTGTCTTTCAAAAATGTTGTTGTAGCTCTTAGAGTTAAAGGAATAACTATTGTTATTTCCCATTGCTAATCCATTTTTTTTCAGTTATTTCAAAATACAAATATTAAATTTATTACCAGTTCGTTATACTGCAAGGATTTCTAATCAGTAACCTAAAATACTAAATACAACGAAAATCATTTAGAAGAAAATTTAGCAGGAGGAAGTGCTAACTAAAATAAAATAGTATTTCCTATATAGCTTTTTTTATAAGCTGTAAGTGTTATACAGGATTCCTAGTGTGGTGCTGTAGGATAAGCACTAGACTGCTAACTGCAAGATGACAGTTCAAACCACCCACTGCTCCTCAGAAACTCTATACAGGGTCCCTATGAATCAGAATTTACTCAACAGCATTTATAACAACAACAATCACTATAGGAACATGTTATAGAGTTTTGTCTACTCTCTTTGGGCTTAAAAAGAGCAAATATAAGAAAAAGTGGTACATTGTTCATAGCTTTGTTTGAAGAATCGTTTTTCCTCTAAAAGCGCATAATATTTTGTAAGGTTTAGAAACGCCACCTTAAAATGAACCAGCAATTCCTTTGTTTTAAGCAAATGGAAAAGTTTATTAGAAAAAGTAATTAAAATGCTATTATAGCCTTACTTATGCGTCTACTTTCCTCATGCACTTGTGGTTGAATCTCATTTCTCTAGGCAGAGAATACAAATGTTTTCAGTGTTTTTCCATTGCTTCATGAGAGGTTTATGAAAGTATTTTATCAATACTTCTGTCAGATCCATATGTATGTATAGCTCTCTATCTACAGACTCTTCTGTGGATTACTAGATGGTAGATTTTAGTTTAGAATTCTAGAGGCACTAAAACTGACAAGTAAGAGTGATTAATCAATTTAATATAGGAAAGAGCTAATGTATTTCATTAAATGCATTCTTTGTAAAAACTTTATTTTTAAAAGAATATTTTATTGGTGTAATTTTGCACAACTTTTAGACACATTTCCTAGTTCTTATTGCCTATATATAGGTTTTATATTCTCTGGCTAGAACTAAAAATTTAAAAAGGAAATAACTATTCTAGTTTTTTAAAGAAATCTTTCCAACATCATCAAATGAGCATCATTTTCTCTTGCTTTGTGACTATGTATGTAGGTACACACACAAACACAGAAATAGCTTTGATCTGTCAGTCATTGTTATAAGAACAGGGATAGGAAACTTCAAAAGATCCATGGCATTCTGTGGCTGGAAAACAGTATGGGAATTCAAATTTATTGTTAAATCAAGAGTTTGCTTTAGGCTTGAGTGCAGCTTTTGTGTTACAGAGTTCACTTGTCTAAAAGAAAAATTGTAAAGAAGGCTATAAGTCCATCATGAAGCAAGCAATAAAGCAGTTGAGAAGAGCTAGTGGGAATTACATACGAAACCCACTTTCTGACAGGTTCTCTGTGAATAGCTCAGCATTGTCTCAAAAGTGTGGCAGCATTGTCTCAAAAGTGTGGCTCATGTCAAAAAGATTATAAAGAGAAAATCAGCTATTGAGTATGACAAAGCCACAAGGCTCAGTCTCTCATTCATTCCTCCTTGCTCCCAGACTTAGCTGTCCAACAAATATTTCTAAGGATAAGCACTCAACCTCAAGGTCACCAGTCACTCTTTAGAAACCCTACATCGGGTTGCTATGAGTCAGAATCAACTCAACGGCACACAACAACAACAACTATGTGCCAATAAGGAGCTCTGGTAAGTGTAGTGATTATGAGTCAGGCTGCTAACCTCAAGGTCAGCAGATTGAAACTACCAGCCTTTCTGCAGAAGAAAGATGAAGCTTTCTGCACCCATAAAGATGTATAGATTTGGAAACTCCATACAAGGATGCTAGGAGTCAGAACCAACTCCATGGCATATAACCACCACCACCACTATGCACCAATGGAGTCCTGGTGTGGTGCTGCAGGTTAATGCATTGTACTGCAAAGTCTATTTGAACCACAAGCTTGGTGGTTCAAGCTCACCAATCACTCCTCAGAAACCCTATTCAGGATGGCTATGAGTTGGAACTGACCTGACGGCAACAACAACATCTATGTGCCAAACCATACAACAGTTTGGCATCAAGCTTTTTGCACTTACTTATAAGTGAACATGTACTTATCTTTAGCACTATATTGTGAGCTAATGAAGGACAAAGACCATGCCTTGGTCATTTTAATTGCACCATTTATGGGAGAAGAACCTGGTGATTAGGTTCAATAATGGTTATAGTTAAGCAAACCCCATGAAACAATTGTACTCTGTCTCCTGGGGTTGTTGTCAGTTGAAATAAACCTGATGGCACCCAATAACAATATATGATATTCTCTAAGCTAGACCTACTATAAGAAGCTTTGGTGGTGTGTTTGCTTAGCTGTTTACTGAAGAGTGGTTCAAACTCACCAGCTTCTCTGAGAGAGAAAGGTGTAGCTGTCTGTCTCCACAAAATTTACTGACTTGGAAGTCCTATGGAGCGGGTCTACCCTGTCCTATAGGGTCACAAAGCATTGGAATACACTCAACAGCAATGGGTATGCGTAGGATGTCATCAATATGTTTTGTGTAATTTGATGGTGTTATCAACTACTCAGTTGCCAAATCTAGAAATCTCAATTAATTAAATTCTTCTTTGCCCCTTATCCCTTCATGTTCAAGCAAAACAGTTGTCCTGTCAATTTTACATCGTGGCAGCTTAGTAGTTACAAGTCAGGTTGCTAATCTCACAGTCAACAGTTTAAAATTATCAGCCATTCTGTGGGAGAAAGATGAGGCTTTCTGCTCCAGTAAAGATTTACAGCCTCAGAAACGCTAATACAGGGTCACTATAAATCAGAACCCACTCCACGGCACATAACCACCACTACCACCTATTAACAATAAGGTATCTCTAACATTTAATGTTTGCTCTATTGTTTACTTTGCCCATGTTTTATCGTATATCTAATGGGTTAATTGATATCTGTTTTCTAAATCTTGTTTACCTCTGATCCATCTCTCACTATCAAGGGTTCTTCATCTAAACAACAGAAGTAATGATAATAATATACCCTTTAATGTTTTAGTAGGGGAGTCCTGGTGTGGCACTGTGGGATAAAGCACTGGACCACAGGGTCAGTTTGAACCACAAAGTCAGCAGTTCAAGCTCACCAACCACTTCTTGGAAACCCTATACAGAGTCGTTAGGAGTCAGAATCAACTCAATGGCACTTAACAACAACAACAAACTATAAGGTAAAAACTCAAATCCTATCTAACTAGATGAGATCTCTTTGCTTTGTTTCATTCCACATTGTACTTATAACACTTAGATCAAACTCATATCTTCCTAGAAACACCATGAATTCCCATCCTTCATAGTCATTGCACCTGTTCTTTCCTCTGCTGAAATAATACCCCATTCCTGCTTCAACAGTATCCTGAAAATATCTCTCACTGTTTGATAAACTATTTAAAAAATTTATGAAGGTGAGTGAAAAATTATCTGTACTCTGGCTATAGAATTTACTTTGAATCAAGTTTTCAAAAAGACATACATCATTTTTGGACATAACCTCTTTGCGTTTCATTATACTTTGCCCATCTGTCAACAAGCTTTCATATTCCCTTATTAAAAAATGTTTTAGGCTGAGCTGCAAGTCACAAATGCACCACTGTTTCTACTTCTTCACCAGAGGTAATGTTCAGCCTTGAAAGACTGCTTTCAGGGGACCAAACTGGTGAGAGTTCAATAAAGCAAGATCAAGACTGTCGTGAGGATGCTTTAAGTGAAGTTTTTGCAGAGTGTCAACAGTGTGGTTAGAGGTATTCAGATGGGCATTGTCATGCAAGATCACAATGGCCTGAGATAGCAGTCCTCTGTGTTTAATCTGAAGTTTAGGCTTCAGTTCTTTTCTTCTGTGAGCATCTCATTGTAATGAGCACGGTTGATTGTTAAAAAGTTTTTCCTGGTAGTGTTCCACTACTGGCTCTTGAGAATCCTGGAAAACTGTAAGCATCAATTTTCCAGCTCGTGGTTGACTTTTGAACTTTTTCTTTGTCAGCAATTGAGGATGTTTCCATTCCATACTCTATTGTTAACTTTCAGGCTCATAGTGATGAATCCATGTCCCACACTAGTAACAAGTATTCTTTAAAAACCTTTACTTTCCTTGGAATATCATTCCAAAGTTTGTTTCCAGATGTATAAACACTTATATTTATGCCTATCTTGCATAAACTTTTTGAAATCCAAGTACATCATGGATTCTTTCACAGGCAGAGCCATGGCTTATTTGCAAATGATTTGCCACGTAATCCACCAATTTGACAGAATCATTTCACATGCACGTTCAATATTGTCATCAACTGTGGATGTGGATGGGCATTTTAATATAACCTGAGTGTGGATAATTTTTGACTTCCCCTAATACTTGATTATAGAAATATGGTTAGGAACCAAAGATTCTATAAATATTATAAACAAGTCCATTGTATTTTTAGAGACCAATTCTCCTCCAGAAAACTCTATTTCTTTCTCCATCAGAAAGAGATAAATTCATATATCAATAAAATTATTTAAAAATATACAGCTTTAATGTATCCCTTTTTATTTATATATTCATTTACTTATTTTATTTGGCTAGATAGCTGCATTAACTTGATTTACAACAATGCTTAACCGAGAATGTATTCCAAGGCTTTGTAATAAAACAAAGCAAAACATACTATTCTAAAACAAAGAAAGCAATTTCCATGACTTGTTGCAGAAAAAAAAAGGATTCATTTATCTTCGTTGGGTAATTATTTATGAAAACCTAGTTTTTATTAAATAGCTTGACACAAATGTGTATTTTTTTAAAATAAATAGAAGTACTTACACTGTACATAACAGCAAAGTGCAAACAATATATTTTGCTAAATCATTGAGTACATGAGGATGTAATGGAGTTAAGAAGAATCTTAAGGAACCAGGCTACAGAGGACTTTGAATAGTTTGCCAGAAAATTTGAACTATGTGATTACACCATTAATGTGATTAGAAAATTTAAAATTTAAAATATCACTTAACCTAGGACTTTAAGTGGCAGAAAATTCCAAATTAGGATTATTCTGAAATAGAGTAATAAAGGGCTAGTTGGTAATAATAAAATATAATCAAATCTTATTCACTGCCTTTTGACCAGGGAGGCTTGATGGAAACATGAACAGTCCAGTAATTATCAGGCCTGGCGCCCATAGAGAGAGCTTTGCTGTTTAGGTCAATTATAGTGGCCTTTGCAGTTCATTTACTATCATTAGTAGGACTATAAATTTAACCACAACAAAAACAAGTAGGACTATAAATTAGCTGCTTCACTCCTACCAGAGCTGTGTTTATCAGTATAACCCAAAATCTGATCTCTTCTACCATAGACCAATGTCTTCTCAATGAAACATTTGCACTGTATTTATAGCATAATAGATGTCACATCAATCTGTAATTCAACAAATTATCCTTGGTAATGTTACTGTTATTCACTTTTGAGACACTTAGATAAAGTCATTGCTGGTGGTTGTATTACTGGAATGTGGAGGTCAGTAGTAAATTTTTACCATCCTAACAAATTTTCAAGGAAGAACTATTCAGATTCACTGATTCAGATTCTATGAATCTTTTTGTCATAGTAATCACATTACTACAGACTTACTATATTTATAGTATAGCTTATTTAGTATCTGGGGTTTTTTTTACTACAAATGAAGAACAGTATGGTTTATGCTTCAAATTTATATAAATTTGGTATATATTCTATAACAAATAAGAGTGACCTTTTATTTTTTTAATTATTTATATTCCCTTTATAAAAAATAGAAAAAATTGAGGTGAACAAGATAGTGATAAAGTCTAGAAAACCATGTATTTTAATTAATGTTTGCTTTGAAAATTAAATTGTGTGTATTTCATCATTGGAATGTATATTGAATTAATGGAGAAAAAACAGAACTGAAGTCTAATGTGATTATTCATTCAACACATTCATAATATATATTCCAATCACTTCTATCAGACTATGTGAAGCTATAAAATACAATACTAAATATTTGAAGAGGACTTTAAAGTTTACAAATTTTTCCTCACTTGTACATATTTTTTTTCACAATAATATGTAAACCTATAAATAAATCACAACAATTTGCAGAGAGCTGTCATTAACTCACATTCATCAGATTGACTAATATTTAAAATCTGAAAAAAGATACTGTTGAAGAGGTTGTGAAGCAATGTGAACAATCTTATACTTCTGAAGGGAATGTAATTTGCTATAATACTTTGGAAAACAGTTTGGTGTTATTGTTAAGTGCCATCAAGTCAGTTCCAACTCATTGTGACCCTGTATAGAAAATGAATGGAATATAGCTACAGGCATCAATAGGGGTGACTTTCCAAAATATTGTTGCATGAAATAACTGTCTGAATAATACACACTATAGGTCCTGATGTGGCGCTGTGGAATAAAGCCCTAGACCACAAGGGTCGGCGATTCAAACTCACCAGCAGCTCCTTGGAAACCCGATACAGGGTCTCTATGAGTTGGAACCGACTTGATGGCATAGAACAACTACAACATAGGTGTCTTATACAAAGTTCATGAACAGGTATGTTGTTCCGAAATGCTTACATATGTAGCCAAAACTATTAGGGCAAGCTAGGAAATGAGTGCACTTTAGGATAAAGCTAGCCCTGAACCGCAAGGTTGGTTTGAACTGAAAATTGGCAGTTCAAACTTACCAGCTTCTTTTTGGAAGCCCTATACAGGGTCATTATGAGCCAGAATAGAGTCAGCAGTTAACAACAGCTGCATATAATCCGTGGGACAAAGATGAAGAGAAATTGAGGAAGGTTTAAGGCAACAAATCCTGATATTATATTAAAATTAGTAAGAGACTTGAGGAATTCTTCAATAATTCATTCCACAAGTGTTTTGGAGCAATGACTTTTGGGCTTGGCCAAGGGAGAATGTGAGAAACAAGACAGAAAACTTGTTCACAATTCTTGGTTTGACCTCTGCCATATGGCTAATGCAATACCCAGGAAACAACACTAAGATATAAAATGTTAATAGTACTGGGAAGGAGAAACAGTAATAAATTATCTGTCTGACCTCAAGAGGAATTTCTATCAAGCAAAGAACAGGACAACACGGATAGGGAAAACTGGACTTTGTAAGTAAAATGCTAAATCATGTCTGTATACCCTCATTGATATGTTGTTGTTAAGTGCCATCGAATCAGTTCCGACCCATAGCAACCCTATATAGGGTTTCCGAGGAGAGCTGGTGAGCTTGAACTGCCAACCTTGCAGTTCAAACAGCTTTGCAGTCTGGCATATTAACCTGCAGTACCGCACCAGGACTCACTGATATAGTCGGGAGGAAATAGTGTAGATTTGAATAATATATTAAATACGTTATTGTTGTTGTTGTCATTGAGTATGTTCATACCCATAGCAATCCTGTATAAGATTTCTGAGGAGTGACTAGTGGGTTGAATTACCAAGCATGCAGTTAGCAGTCCAGTGCTTATCCTACAGTGCTGCACAAGACTCCATATTATAAGTTGTTTGTTGTTAAGTGTTGTTGAGTCAATTCCGACTCATAGTGACCCTGTGTAGGGTTTCCGAGGAGCTACTGGTGAGTTTGAACTGCTGACCTTGCAATTCAAACCAACCTTTTGGTCCAGTGATTACCCTACAGTGCCATAATATATACATATAAATACTTGAGTAGTGGGAGTTGAATCATGTGAGTACATTATACATAATGTTTATAGTATTAAATTATATTATCTCATAATGTTGTTGCTAAGCTCTGTGGAGTTGGTTCTGACTCATAGCGACCCATATAGGGTTTCTGAGGAACGACTGGTGGATTTGAACTACTGACTTTTCAGTTAGCAGTTTAATGCTATTTCATAATATTATGCTACAATTAAGTAATAATGTCTAGTCATTAAAACTTATGTGTATATAGTATGCATGTGGGTAAACGGGGGCCCCCAACCTATTCTGGTATGTCCTGTTGTTTTTCTAACTGATAACATCTCAAAGACTCCTTCCAAAGTTGCATTCACAGGCACAGGGGCAAGGAACTCAACATATCTTTATCTGAGAAACAATTCAATCCACAACACTAAATAAAATAGGAAGATTTGATTAAGATGTAAAAATACAGAAAATAAATAAGAACACAAATGCAACCCAAACCTACTACCAATTGTTATTTTGAACTGGCATAGTAATTATCAAATGACATATGCAATCAAAACCATATTATATATGCTTCAGAAAATCCTGAGAATACGATAAATTAAAAAAAAAAAGTATGCATATTCATTTATTTAAATTTTTATATTATTTGGAAGCACCATTCATCTGTCAGCTTGTGTTACTATGGTGATTTTTTTTTTTTTTTTTTTTTTTTTTTTTTGGGTGACTCGCTTTATTGCCATATTCACTTTATTTTGTGATGCTGGAAAAATACTGCCAATATTTCAAATACAAGAAGGGTCAACCATGGTGGACTGGATTCAGTGGAGTTTCCAGATTCAGACAGAGTAGGAAGAAAAAGCTGTTCCACTTCCCATAAATTAGTCATGGAAAATCTTAGGAATACCAGCAGACCATTGCTTGACATGTTACCAGAAGATGAGCCCATTAATAATCAGAAAGTAGATTGTACGACATATGCATCTAGAAAAATTGGAAATCACTAAAACTGAAATGAAACTAATAAAGATTAATATCTCTGAAGTGAGGGGAGACACACAAGAATGCCCAAGCTTGTAGATAGTACCCATTCAACCTAGTTCCTATGGCTTGATGATCAGAACTCAACTAGAGGACGATGAAAAAAAGGTAAAGGAAACAAGTGTAAATTGTTACAATTTGATGAACTTGACCTACACTTATGAATGTAGTAGCACAAAATACCAACTGAGAGGGAAGGAGCCTTGACATCAAGTATCAATCCTATCCCCTCTGTATACAGGGTTGATAGGGATGGGCAACTTAGACACTGGCTACCTAAAATGGGGTTGGGGAGTTATAAAGGCACAAAATTACTGGCTTACAAGTTTTCAAGAGGGAGTTTAGTTTCACAGTGTGTGGAGGCAGAGATGAAGACATGGAGAGAGGGAGCAACTGAGGACTCCAGACTCATGGAAAAAGAAAGACTTTGTGCTGCCAGCCAGGAGGCAGACTTACAGAATGTGCCCTTTGGTTGTTTAAATGATTATATATTCCTCAATGTTTTAGTGTACATCTCCCCCTCAAAAAAAAAAAAAAAAGAAGCAAATACTGTTGAATGATGATACATGGAGGGGATTGTAATCATTGCAATGAAATGCTGAGTGTAAAACTAATGTTCTTCTATGTAAACTATTCCTCAACTCACAATAAAAACTTTAAAAAAAAATCAATATCTTAGGCATTGTTGTTGTTGCTAAGGGCTGTTGAGTCAGTTCTGACCCATAGTGATCCTGTATATGGTTTCTGAAGAGTGGCTTGTAGGTTTGAGCCAGTGACCTTGCAGTTAGCAATCTAGTGCTTATCCTAGAGCACAACAGCAGGATTCCATCTTAGGCATTACTGAGCTGATAGATACTGGTACTGACTGTTTTGAATTGGACAATTATATGGTTTCCATCATCACTTATCTGCAAACCACAATATTGGCACTTAAAGCCCACCAGCTGCTCCTCTAAAACTGTATACATGGTTGCTATGATTTGGAACCTACTCGACAGCACTATCAACAAGAAGAAGCCAAGAATGAGAAATCCATGAGGAATGGTGGTGCATTCATCATCAAAAAGAACATCTCAAGATCTATCTTGAAGTGCAATGTTGTCTGTGATAGGATACTATCTATACACCTAAAAGAGAAACCAGTTAATACCACTATTATTTAAATATATGTAACAAAAACCGAAACTACTGATGATGAAATGAAAGAATTCTACCACTTCTTCAGTCTGAAATAGAACAACCATACAATAAAGATGCTTTGAAAGTTACTGGATATAGGTAAGTGAAAATTGGAGAAAAGAAGAAGGATTAGTAGTTGGGAAATATGATCTTGGTGATTCAAATGATGCTGGAGATTGCAACATAAAATTTAACAGGCCCACTGCCTTATTTATTGCAAATACCTTTTCACAACAAAGTAAGGCAACTGTACAAGCAGACCTCACCAGATGAAAACACAGGAATCAAACTGACTACATCTGTGGGAAGAAACTGTACAATATCAGCAGTCAAAACAAGGTCAGAGGCTGATTGTAGAACAGATCATCAATTGGTCATATGCAAGTATAGACTGAAGCTGAAGAACATCAGAACAAGTCCCCAAGAATCAAAATATGACCATGAATATATTCCACCTGACTTTAGACATCTTAAGAAGAGATATGATGCATTAGACATTAATGACTTGAAATATTTACTGATGAAGATAAAAAAATATAGCCTTTAGTAGGATTGCACCTCAGTATAAAGAAAACAAAATCATTACAACAGGCCCAATAAAATCATGAAAAATGAAGAAAATATTGAAGTTGTCAAACCTTCATTTTGCTTGGATATATCATCAACATGCATGGAAACTGCTGTTAAGCAAATACTGCATTAGGCAAATCTGCTGCAAAAGACCTTTTCAAAGTGTTCAAAAACATAGATGTTACTTTGAGGATTAAGATATGCCTGACTCAAGCCATGGTATTTTCAATTGCTTCATATGCATGTGAAATTTGGGCACTGAATAAGAAAGACTGTGGAAGAATTGAAACATTCGAAATATGGTGTTGGCAAAGAAAACTGAAAGTACCGTGAATTACAAGATGAACAAATAAATCAGTCTTAGAAGAACTAAAGCCAGAATTTTCCTTAGAAGTCAGAATATATATATATAGTTGTTGAGTGCCATCGAGTCAGTTCCGACCCATAGCGACACTGAACAGGGTTTCCGAGGCTGTAAATCTTTATGGGAGCAGAAAGCCTCATCTTTCTCTCGTGGAACAGCTGTCAGTTTCAAACTGCTGACCTTGCAGTTCGCAGCCCTATTCATAACCACTACACTACAGTGACCCTGTAAATAGGCTATCTGGGGATCCGCTGGTAATCTTGAACTTCTGACCCTGTGGTTCAATCCGACCTTGCAGTCCAGCATGTTAACTCACAGCACCACAATGGACTCCATTTGACAATAATAGGTAGGAGAAATCAATACCCATAAGATAGTCAAACAAATAAACCTTTTAAAACACTCAAGTTCAATCTTTTCTTCTCCCTTAGACTAACCCCATTCATATGTATATGGCCTTGGGCCACTGGCAGGGTGGATTCTAGTAGGTCATGACACCCTATCATCCATCTAGTTTAACCAGCATGTCATTGGCTCCAAGTAACTCCAGAAGCTGCAACCCTCCCCTCAGCAGAAACATTTTATCCCATGTTGTTGTTAAGTGCTGTGGAGTCATTTCCAACTCAGAGTGACCCTGTACAGGGTTTCCGAGGCTGTAAGTCTTTATGGGAGTAAAAAGCCTCATCTTTCACCCACGGAACAGCTGGTAGTTTTGAACTGCTGACCTTGCAGTTCACAGCCCGATTCATAATCACTACGCTACCAGAGCTCCTTGTCCCATACCCCTTAGTTATTTCTCGTATAAAACTGCATACTTTCCTGAGTCTGGAGCCTTTGCAATGAATTCTGCTCCTGACTCCAGCAGCTTAAATCAAGTGGGGACCACGTCTGACTGCCTCTGACTCTACATGGAAAAAATTCAAAATTATCCCAAGGCTGAATCATGTGAAATGAAGGTTAGACATGTATTTGTTTGTTGTTGTTAAGTGCCATTGAGTAAGTTCCAACCCATAGGGACTCTGTATAGGATTTCCCAGGAGCGACTGGCCAGCTTGAACTGTTGACCTTGAAGTTCAAAACAACTTTGCAGTCCAGTGCATTAACCCACAGCACCACACCAGGATTCCCAACCTTATATTGTTGTTGTTTAGTGCCATCAAGTGGGCTCCAACCACTGAGATTCTGTAGAGCGTTTCTGAGCGTGTATATATATATATACACACACACACACATATATACACGTGTTCTGATAGCATAGTGGTTATGAGTTGGGCTGCTAACCTCAAAGTTAGCAGTTCAAAACTACCAGCTGTTATGTGGGAGAAAGATGAGGCTTTCTACTCCTATAAAGATTTACAGCCTCGGAAACCCTGTACAGGGTCGCTATGAGTCGGAACCAACTTCATGGCACATATCAACAACAACTATATATATATATATATATATATAGAGAGAGAGAGAGAGAGAGAGAGTCCTGGTGTGGCGTTGTGGGTCAATGCACCAACAGACTGCAAAGCTGTTTGAACTGCAAGGTCAGTTCAAGCTCACCAGCATCTCCTTGGAAACCCTGTTCAGGTTTGCTATGGGTCGGAAGCGACCCAACAGCACTTAACAACAACTATATATGTATATCGTTTGAACTGCAAGGTCGGCGGTTCAAGCTCACCAGTTGCTCTTTGGAAATCCTATACAGGATCACTATGGGTCAGAACCGAGTCGACGTCACTAACAACAACAAGAAAATAAACTCAGGTTGCAAACCTTAAGGCCAGCAATTCGTAATACTACCAGCCGCTCTGCAGGAGAAATATGAGATGTTCTGCTCCCGTAAAGATTTATAGCCTCGGAAACCCTGTACAGGGTCACTATGGGTCTGAACCGACTCAACGGCACTTAACAACAACAACATAAAGAGAAATTTTATTATCAAGGAAATGGCTTACAATTGTAGAGCACAAGTTCCTCAGAGGAAAACAGACTGTCCCATGTGTCATTATATTGGGAGCAGGCCACATCCTCAAGGAAACATCCTTTTAGTTGGTTGGCTGCTCATAACTACTCATCATAGAGTTATTCCTATAGTAGGTTTCATCATCTTGGGAATAAGCACATCTCAACTGCTAAGACTCTGGAAATCCTGGACTAGTCAAGTTGACACAATACCCTATTATAGTTGTTGAGACTTCATTTATTCTTCTTTAGACATATTGTCGGGAGGAACTGGTCCTTTGAGAAAGACAGCATGCTTGAAAAAAAGGAGGGTAAACGAAAAAAAGGAAGACACCAAGCAAAATGGATTGACACAGTGACAACAATAACGGGGTCAAACAACAATTTTGACTATGACATTGGACCAATCAGTGCCTCGTTCTGTTGCACATAGGGTCGCTATGAGCTGGAACTGACTGGAAGTATTGAACAATGCAGGAAGCATCAAAAGAAGATAGAGCCACTGTACCATTTCTAGTGGCAGCATGTGATCAAGAACTGATGATTATAAAAGAAGTTCACGCTACACTGAAGGTACTGGTGGAGATCAAGGTTCTAGAAATTAAATGAATACCAATTAAAATGCTTCAAAATTTGGGGTGCAGTACTGAAAGCACTCACTAGTCTATGCCAAGAAATTTGAAAAACAGATACCTGGATAACCAGTTGGATATAATCCATATATTTAACCATTCCAAAAGATAGGCAAACCAAAGGATGTGGAAACTATCAAACAATATCATTGGTATCACATACAAATAAAATTTTGCAAATGATATTTCAAAAGTGATTACAGTAGTACCTGGAAGCTACCAGAAAGTAATTCCAAATTCAGAAGAGGACATAGAAAGAGGGATATCATTGCTGATGTCTGATGGATCCAGCTGAAAGCAGAGACTGTGATAAAGATGTTTACTGGTGTTTTACTGACTAAATGAAGGCATTCAATTGTGTGGATTATAACAAACTATTGACAACATTGCAAAGAATGGAGATTTCAGAACATTTCACAATGCTACTACTGAAACTGTACATAGACTAAGACAGTCATTTGAACAGAACAAGAGGGTACTAGGGGTACTGCATAGTTTAAAATCAGGAAAGATGTGTGTCAAGGTTATATTCTTTCACCATAGTTATTCAATCTGTTGCTAAGCAAGTAATTTGAGAAGCTGGACTATATAGGAAAAAAATACAGTATCGGATTAGAGAATGGCCCATTAACAGCTGCTATATGCAGATGATACAACTTTGCTTGCTGAAAGCAAAGAGGTCTTGAAGCACTTTCTGATGGATATCAAAGAATCCAGTCTTCAGTATGGATTACAACTCAAAGTAAAGCAAACAAAAATAATTACAATTGGATCAATAAACATCATGATAGACAAAAAAAAAAAAATGAAAAAGAGGCTTTCAAGGATGCATTTTACTTGGACTCACAATCAGAATTCATGAAAGTAGCAGATATCAAAGCACATATTACTTTGGGCAAATCTGCTGTAGAAGATCTCTTTAAAGTGTTCATGAGTAAACATATCCCAAGCCATGGGATTTTCAATTTCCTCAAATATGTGTGAAAGCTGAGCAATGAACAAGGAAGACTGGAGAATAATCGATATATGTGAATTATGATGTTGGCAAGGAAAACTGATATACCATGGGCTGCCAGAAAAAGAAACAAGTCTGTCTTGGAAGAAGGAATCTCAGAGTGTTTCTCAGAAAAGATGATGGCAAGTCTTTGTCTATGTACTTTGAATATGTTTTCAGGAAACACCAGTCCCTAGAGAAGTACAATGACCCCAACCTAACAACACATGTGTTCTACATAGAGTCACTATGAGTTGGAACTTACTCAAGAACACCTAACACAACAACATTATCTGGAAAATAAAATCAATGCAAGTAAGTTTCAAATACCTAAGAAAATGTGATAATTATTATCAGTGAACTAGGAAGCATTTTTTTAAAAGAGTAGAAATGTTATATAAGAGTACTTTTGTCAAAAATATGGAAACTCATAACAACAAAAAGACAAATAATGGAAACATAAAGAACTTGAATAGACATTTCACCAAAAAGAACATTCAAATGACCACCAACCTCATGAGAAGATGCTCACTGTCATTAGACATCAGACAGATGCAAATTCAACCACAATGAAGTATTGTATCACTCCCATTTTATTAGCTAAAATCAATAGGCACTAATAACAAATTTTGGTAAGATTTTGGTAAATTGAAATACTTATTCATTGCTGGCGAGAATACAAAATGGCACAGCTATACGGAAAAAAATATGGTGGTTATTCAGAAAGCTAAAAATAGAACTACCATGTTGTTTTTGTTGTTAGGATTCACTAAGTTGGCTCCCAATCATAGCAACCCTATGTACAAGTGAACGAAGCATCATCTAGTCACGCGCCATCCTCATAATTGTTGTTATGCTTGAGCCCATTGCTACTGCCATTGTGAAAATCCATTTCATTGGGGGGTCTTCCTCTTTTTCTTCTGGCAGTCCATGGTACATTCTTCAACTCCATAACTCAAATGCTTCAATTTTTCTACAGTCTTCCCTATTCACTATCCAACATGCAGATGAGGCTATTAAAAATACCAGGGCTCAGGTCAGTCACAGCTTAGACCTCAAACTGATACATTTGCTTTTGAACACTTTAAAGAGGTATTGTAGAGCTGATTTTCCCAATGCAATCCATCATTGGACTTACTGACTGTTGCTTCCATGAGTGTTGATGATGTTAGGTGCTGTTGAGGTGATGTAAACTCATGGCAAACCTATGTACAACGAGATACTGCCTGGTCCTGCACCATCCTCAAAATTGTTGCACTTGAGCCCATTGCTGTTGCCACTGTGGCAATCCATCTCATTTGAGGTCTTCCTTTCTTTCACTGACCCTCCATTTTATCAAGCATGATGTCCTACCCTAGGGACTGGTCCTTCCTGATAATAATGTCTGAAGAATGAAAGATGAAATCTCCCAATCCTGGATTCTAAGGAGCATTCTGACTGCACTTAAAACACAGATTTGCAGTGTTTTTTTATTCATTTGTTTGTTCTCTAGCTGTCAATCCATGGTATTTTTAATATGCTTCTTCAATATTATAACTCAAATGCATCAATTTTTCTATGGTTTTTCTTATTCATTGTATAACTTTCATATGCATCTGAAACTCCTAAAAATACCATGACTTGGGTCAGGTGTGTACCTTAGTCCTCAAACTGACATATTCGCTCTTGAACACTTTGAAGAGGTCTTATGCAGCAGATTTGCCAAATATAATATGTTGGCTGATTTCTTGACTTGAGTGTTCATGGTGGATCCAAGCAAAATGAAGTCTCTTACAATTTCAATCTGTTTTCCATTTATCATGATGTTATTTATTGTCCTGATTGTGAGGATTTTTGTTTTATTTACACTGTGGTGCAACTCATACTGAAGGGCTTGATCTTCATCAGTAAATATTTCACATCCAGCAAGCAAAGTTATATCATCTGAATATTGCAGATTGTTCATGAGTCTTCCTCCAATCCTGATGCCACATTCTTCTTTATATAATCCAGCTTCTCAAATTATTGAGTCAGCATACTGATTAAATATGAATTGCAATATATTGAACTACTATTGCTGTTGTTGAGTGCTGTCAAGTCAGTTTGGACCCATAGTGACCCTGTATAGGTTTCTGGAGAGCTTGAACCAATGACCTTGTGGTTTAAACTGACTTTGCAGTCTAATGCATTAACCAATAGCACCACACCAGGACTCCAAGAATTCAATTCCTAGATATATACACCAAATATATATCTGAGCAGAGACACAAATAGAAAATTGCACATGAATACTCATTAGAGTAGTATTCAAGCTAGTAAAAAATTGGATACATCATAAATGCCCATTCATAGATGACTGATTAACAAAGTATGGTACATGTATTCAATAGACTACTACCAGCCAGTAGGAGAAAAGTGCTTGCAGACATGGTTATTAATGAAATAACCAATCACAAAAGGACAAATAAATGGCAAGATGACTAGATATACATGCTACATGTTGTAGAGACATGGATCCTCTACAACAAAGATACAAGAGACCAAATGAAACAGATACAGATGATGATCAGAGAACTCTGAACTTCATAGGAAAGGGTAGAGAAGTGGATTGAATACTGACCTGGAGAGGAAGCTGTAAAGAAGCAACGAGAAGGTAGACAGATGGTAAACTGTTGGTTTGTCTGACATGGCACCACCATCTTAAACTTTTGTGAGTGACATTGTATCCAACACAAGAATGCACACTCATAGCTGATGGCAAGAACGGTGTAATTATTTCTCATTTTCCACACTACGCTGGTGATTACAGTCATGGCAAATCCCTACCCTTATCTACTCTCAGCACAGTCACTGCTCACCAGAGTCATGCCATTTTGAGCCTCACCTTTTGAGTCAAGTGGCCAACATTAGAATCTACATGAACTATTTGCAGATTGGGTGCCCTGAACATACACAATGCCAAGGCCTACAAGAACTCCATCTAGGAGTTCTCATGAGCTCCTGGGTTGGTAGGAATGCTGTATAAATCACTCCTCTGATCTTTGCCCAAGTTTTTCTTTCTTTCTTTCTTTCTTTCTTTCTTTCTTTCTTTCTTTCTTTCTTTCTTTCTTTCTTTCTTTCTTTCTTTCTTTCTTTCTTT
>NW_006408621.1:6524296-6530897 GCF_000296735.1 Chrysochloris asiatica
CGTTATAATTTTACTTTTCTATTCTCTTGCATCTATTTATTTCTTCCGTTCCCTAGTTTCGTTTTGTGCTTTATCTTTTCTCTTATTTTTTGCTTCTGTGCTTTTATTTTCCTCTCCTTTTTCTCTTTTTCGTTATTATGGTTTTTTTCCTTGCTACTGACTCTTTTTATTTATTTTTAGTTATTTTCTCTTTTTCACTGTTTATTTTCTTCTGTGTGTGTGTGTGTGTTTCTTCTTGTCCTACACAACAGAAGACATCAACTATGCCCCAATATCCCAACTACAACTGTATGCTACATCCAATGGACAAAAATCATTACCAATATTATACCACTTGATCAATAGTATACAGCAACCAACACTAGTCAAACCCACCCTGAACTGAGAGGCATGAATGACAAATGGATATGCTTCCATTCTCTAATCTCACCCCCAAGGAAGCATGTGGTGACTGTCAAAGAACACACCAAATATAATAATAAATTAAATATAAATGCAATAATACCACAGTGTCTCAAAGACAGCAGACAATTTCAGTACACACAAAGAAACAAGATAGAGAAGCTCAAACAAAAGACCAATAAGCAAACCCAGAAAACATTTCTAAGGAAGAAAAGATATTGAGATTATCTGAAAAATAATTCAAAAGAATGATATTTGTTATTTTTCTTCTTAAGTGTCAACAAGTCAGATCCAACTACCTTCAAAAGGATTAAGAGAAAGACTGAGAAACCTTCAGATGACAGTGAGGAGAACACAGGGAAGAGAAAACAAAACAAGAAAAATACTACTATACAACTAGAACAAATGGACAAAATAAATGAAAAAATAGAAACAATATCTTCAAATAGAAATTCAAAAGTTTGAGTTGTCAGAAATGGATAATACATTGAAAGAGCAAATCAATGGAAGGCTGAATTAGTAAATTTGAGGACAACTCTCTCAAGCTAGAAGAACAATAAAAAAGAAGAAGAAAAATATCTGAAGAAAGTCTAAGATCTATATGGTATACCATCAAGAGAAATAACTTATGGGTGATCAGAATTTTAGAACAGGAAGGGACAAAAGTTAAGCACAGAGAAAATTGTTTAAGAGTTATTGAAAGAAAATCCCTAATATCGTGAAATGCAAAAAGATAAGCCAAAAAGTTGAGGAAACTCAGAGTATAAAACTCTGAAAAAAAGAACACTGTCAAACAAGAACCATATATCTAGCAAAATTGTTTCTCAAATGCAGGAATTTGTAATAACCAGACCAACTTTACAAAAAATACTAATGGTAGTTATCTGGACAGAGAACCAGCAACAGCAGACAATATCCTGAGATTAACATACAAAACACCACCACCCTGAAGCCAATACAGATATGTTGTTGTTGTTAAGTGCCATCATGTTGATTCGGATTGACAACAACCCTGAATATAGTTTATGAGGTTAAAAATTTTTTGCAGAAGCAGAAAACTTCCTCACTTTTCTCCTGCTGAACACCTGGTGAGATCGAACCACCAAACTTGTGGTTATCAGTCCACTAAACACAACGGTAATGTATAGTAAAAGCAGGAATACTATGATAAATACACATCTTACATAAAGTAAAAATAATATATAATACAGTGTAGGTCTCAGGGACTGAGGATGGTGACAAAACTCCAGTTTGCATTGCTTCTTTAACTGTTCCCTGCAAAGCAAACACTTAATGTTAACTTTGTCTTTTCACCCCCTACTCCCCCACCCCCATAAATGTGAGAATTTTCTAATTTTGTTCAGTGAAAAGAAATATTAATGTAGGTCTTTCATAAAAGCCAAGTTGCTGTTGTTAAGTGCCATCGAGTCAGTTCCAACCCATAGTGACCCTGTATAGGGTTTCCAAGGAAAAACTGGTAAGCTTGAACTGCTGACCTTGTAGTTCAAACAGCTTTGCAGTCTGGGTCATTAACCCACAGCACCACACCAGGACTCTAAAAGCAAAGTGGTATAAAGCAAACTTGGGAGAGGCTCAGGATATCAGTATCAGAGACATTAGTTTGGGTGAGCCCTTTCCCCATCATTGGCCCTATTTTTTTCAGGAAGCTAATGTTTCTCCCTAAGGAGCTTGGGTAGTGTAGTGGTTAGGAATCAGGCTGCAAACCGCAAGGTCAATGGTTCAAAGCTACTAGCTGTTCTGCAGGAGAAAGATGAGGCTTTCTGCTCCCGTAAAGATATCCAGCCTCGGAAACCCTGTTCAGGGTCACTATCAGTTGGAACTGACTCCACGGCACATAACCACCACCACCATTATGCTCATTATGTCATTATTAGAGTGCATGGTTATAGGAGCAACTTGTCAGGTACAATCATTAGGACTCAGACCACCTCAGTATTCCACTGAAGGGGGCACAGCAAGGATTGCACTGGGTCTCTTCCTCACTCCATGTTCCTCAGGGAGTCAGAGATGAAGAGAGCAGGGTGAAGCCCAGCAGGAGGACATGTCTCTCATATGCCTTGGTCTTCTTAAACATGGTGTTTGTCCCCAAGGGGGTGTTCAGCATCACTGAGCTCCCCATAGCACTGGGTGAACTTGAAGTGGAGTAGTCATGGAATTTGGGTAAAGGCAAGAAAGGTAGGTGATCACCACAGTGGGAAATGGTGTTTATAATTAGAGCTACAGGGAACCATATGGTGATGAATAACAAGGGAGTGCCCATTCCTATGGGATCCAACAGTGCTGATAGCATGTTGGAAACCAAATATTCTATAGGGTGGGCACAGAAACAGATGGCATCAATGGGCACTGTCCGTTCGTTCATGGTGATTCTTGTGCATGTTCTTGTAGAGTGCTGCATGATGCTGGAGTTGGTACAAGTAGTAGAATAGGACTTCCTCAGTCAGGGTGATGAATGCCAGCTCCAAGAGGAACCAGTGGAAGGTGGGTAATTTCCAACAGCAGGGGTCTCTCCACCACTTAAGGAAGGGATAGAAGACCACCATGGAAGGAGAGAGCATGTACTGTTTGATGAGAACTGTGCAGATGAACTGGTATAGTTTCACAGGGTTCATTGGTTCATTCTTGCCCATCTGAATTTGGCAGCAAGAGATAAAATTGTTGTTTTTGTTGTAAAGTGCCGTCAAGTTGGTTCCGACCCATTGTTGTTGTTGTTGTCAGGTGCCATCGAGTCAGAACCAACTCATAGCGACCCCATGCATAGCCGAACGAAACAATGTCCGATCCTGGGCCAACCTCACTACCATTGCCACACTTGACGCCATCAATGATGCCACCTTGCTGATTCATCTCATTTGGGGTCTTCCTCTTTTTCTCTTACCCTCCACCTTACCCAGCATGACATCCCTCTCCAGCGACTGTTCTCTCTGGACAATGTGTCCAAAGTAGGAGAGACAAAACCTAGTTATCTTGGCCTCCAAGGAGCACTCTGGTTGCACTTCTTCCAAAACAGATCTATTGGTTCTTTTGGAAGTCCACGGCACTTTCAGTATTCTCATCCAACACCACAACTCAAAGGCATCAATTCTTCTACGATCTTCCTTATTCACTGTCCAGCTTTCGCATCCATATGAGGTTATTGAAAATACCATGGCTTGGGTCAGGCACACCCTAGTCCTCAAGCTGACATCTCTGCTCTTCAACATTTTAAAAAGTTCCTGTGCAGCAGATTTGCCCAATGCAATACGTCATCTTATCTCTTGACTGCTGCTTCCGTGAGTTTTGATAGTTGATCCAAGAAGAATGAAGTCCTTGACAACTTCAATCTCTTCTCCATTGATAAGAATGCTGTTTATTGGTTCAGTGGTGAGGATTTTTGTTTTCTTTACATTGAATTGTAATCCATATGGAAGGCTGTGCTCTTTGATCTTCATCAGTAAATATTTTAAGTCCTCTTCACTTTCAGCAAGCAAGGTTGTATCATCTGCATATCTCAGGTTGTTAATAAGTCTTCATCCAATCCTGATGCCACATTTTCCTTCATAGAACCCAGCTTCTCGTATTATTTGCTCAGCATACATATTGAACAAGTATGGTGAAACAACACAACCCTGTCGCACACCTTTCCCAATTTTAAAACTTTCAGTGTTCCCATGCTCTGTTCCAACAACTGCCTCTTGGTCCAGGTACAGATTTCTCAGAAGTACAATGAAGTGTTTTGGAATACTCATACTTTTCAATGTTGTCCATAGCTTGTCACAATCCACACAATCGAAAGCTTTCACATAGTCAATAAAGCATAGGTAAACATCCTTCTGATATTCTCTGCTTTCAGCCAAGATCCATCAGACATCTGCAATGATATCGCTCATTCCACGGCCTCTTCTGAATCCAGCTTGAACCTCTGGAAGTTCTCTGTCAATGCATGATTGTAGCCTTTTCTGTATTACCTTGAGCAAAACTTTACTCGCTTGAGATATCAAAGAGATTGTCCAATGATTTCCGCATTCCATTGGGTCACCTCTCTTTGGAATGGGCACAAATATGGATCTCTTCCAATCAGTCAGCCAGATAGTTGTCTTCCAAATTTCTTGGCAGAGATGAGTGAGTGCCTCCTGTGTCGCCTCACTTTCTTGAAATATTTCAATTTTTATTCCATCAATTCCTGGTGCCTTGTTCTTTGCCGATTCTTTCAATACATTTTGGACTTCCTCCCTGAGTATCATTGGCTCTTGTTCATATGGTACCTCTTGAAATGGTTGAACATTAACCATTTCCTTTTGGTACAATGACTCTGTGTATCCCTTCCATCTTTTCTTGATGCCCTCTGCATCATTCAATAATTTGCCCAGAGAATCTTTCAATAACGAAAGTCGAGGTTTGAATTTTTTCTTTAGTTCCCCCAGCTTGAGAAATGCTGACCGTGTTCTTCCCTTTTGGTTATCCAACTCTAAATCATTGCATATTTTATTATTGTTGTTGTTGTTGTTAAGTGCCGTGGATTCGGTTCCGACTCATAGCGACCCTGCACAGGGTTTCCGAGGCTGTAAATCTTTACGGGAGCAGAATGCCTCATCTTTCTCCCGCGGAACCGCTGGTAGTTTCGAACTGCTGACCTTGCGGTTCACAGCCCGATTCGTAACCACTACGCTACCAGAGCTCCATATTTTATTATAGTATTTGTTTATATCTTCTCAAGCTGATCTTTGAAATTTTCTGTTCAGCTCTTGGACCTCTTCAATTCTTCCATTTGCTTTAGCTTCTCTACGCTGGAAAGCAAGTTTCAGAGTCTCCTCTGACATCCATTTTGACCTTTTCCTTCTTTCTTGTCTTCTTAATGATTTAAAAAAAAAAAAAAAAGTCCTAACCATAGCGACCCTGTATAGGGTTTCTGAGGAGCAGCTGGTGAGCTTGAATGGCTGAACTTGCAGTTCAAACAGGTTTGCAGTCTGGTGCATTAACCCACAGTGCCATACCAGGACTCCAAGAGATAAAATTAGGTTTTCCAATTTTGACGGTCAGTAGTAGAAGCCCATTGAAGTACCAGAAAGCTAAACAGGCACTTGGGTGGTATTTATACTGAAAAGGATTTCCCTTTAAATGTAGACAGTGGCCTCTCTCACTGGGTTTGCCAAGAGAAGCCAAAGCACCCCAAAAGCTCCAGATGCCATGTGACTGAGCTCCATAATGCCACAAAAAAGAGAAGACCAGTGCTGAGAATGAAAGGCATTCTCCTCGTGGAGCCCTTGATGTGTCTATCCTGCTCTGGCTTCTCACTTTGTAGCACACTTCAACTTCTCTCTTCATCTCTGTAACTGACTATTTCCAAGTTCCCCTGAAGGTTCCAACAGAGTTCAGACATGGTCTGTCTTCCTGGCTGCACTGCTGTTGAGAAGATACGGTAGTGGTTGGTGGTTATGTACTGTGGAGTCAGTTCTCACTCCTAGCAACCCTGTATAGGGTTTCCAAGCCTGTAAATCTTTATGGGAGCAGAAAGCCTCATCTTTCTCCCATGGAACACTGGTAGTTTTGAACTTCTGACTTTGAGGTTAGCAGCCTGACTCGTAACCACTATGCTACCAGAGTTCCTTTGAGAAGATATAGAAGTACTCAAAGTAAAACAAGAGCAAAATGACTCTGGGATAAATACTTCACTGTGAACCACAAGATCAGCAGTTCAAGCCCAACAGACACTGTGGGAGAAAGATAAGGGTTTCTGCTCACAGAGAGATGTGCAATCTTGGAAACCCTATACCAGGTTGTTATGAGTCAAAATTGACTCGATGACACTTAACAACAACAAAGTAAAATAAGTATATAAGACTGAAAATAGGGAACCAGATATATCAATTTATAGAAATACAACTACAATGCAAGAGGAAGGAATAATGTAGTAACAGAACTTCCTCATGATGAAAAGATCAAGTACATTTCAGGATAAAACATTCACAAATTACTGTGTAACTTCAAAAAAATGAATGAATCTTTTCATCAAAATAAAAATGAGGAAAGTCACAGGGATTTAATAAATATTAAGTGAATAGCAATGAAGAAAACGACAAGAAAACACACAAACAAAAGGAACTCAACACAGAAAATTATGTGTACAAAAGAAACCAGCAACACCACAAAAATCATAGATCAAAGTCACAACACTCATCAAATTGTTGTTGTTGTTGTT
>NW_006408621.1:6545995-6569940 GCF_000296735.1 Chrysochloris asiatica
TTATTATATATGCCTGAGTGGGTTTTTTTGTTTGTGTGTTTTTTAAAAAAGCTAAAGTGGATAAAGAGAAATACTTTTAACTGATGGTATATGGAGGGGATTATAATCAATGTAATGAAAACAAGTTATGTGAATTGTTGAATGTGAAACTGATGATGTGCCCTGTAAACTTTCATTCACTCAATCCACAATAAAAAAAAAAAAAAAAAAAAAAGAAACAGGGTAGCAGGATGGATAAGAAAACAAGATCCTTCAATATGCTGTCTACAAGAAATACACCTTAAACTCAAAGACAAAAATACACTAAAAATCAAAGGATAGAAAAAATATAGCAAGCTAACAGCAATAAAAAATGAATAAAATGATACCATTTACAACAGTCTCCCCAAAGATGAAATATTTAGGGATAAATCTAACCAGAAAACTGTAAAACATTATTGTAAAGAAAACTACAAAACACTATTACAGGGAACCAAAAGAGATTTAAAAAAACAGAAGAATATACCATGCTCATGGATAGAAAAACTTAATATTCTGAAAATGTCAACACTACCCAAACCAATCTATTGATATAATGCAGGCCCAGTCCAGATTCCAAAATCATTCATTAACAAGAGAAAAACTGACCACTAATTTTACATGGAAAGGAAAGAGACCTTGGATAAGCAAAGTATTGTTTAAGCAGAACAATGTTGAAGGCCTTTCACTCTGTGATCTCAAAGCCTGCTACACAGCTACCATAGTCATAACAGCCTGGTACTTGTACAAAGAAAGACACACTGTCAGTGGAACAGAATTGAGAACCCACATGTAATTCCATCCACCTATGCTCAATTGATCTTTGACAAGGAACCAAAAACATTAAATGGGGAAGAGATAGTCTCTTCAAAAAATGGTGCTAGCAAAACTGGAAGTCCATTTGTAGAAGAATGAAACAAGATCCATATCTCATATCATATACAAAAACAAATTCAACATGGATTAAAGACCTAAATATAAAATCTAGTACTATAAAGATCATCAGTGAAAAAATAGGGACAAACTTACGGATTCTAATATGTGGAATAAATACATTGTCAAACATTAAAAAACCACACACAGTTGAAGACAAAATAGATGACTGGAACTTTATGAAACATAGAGACAATGTGCACCAAACAATTTTGCCAAAAGTGTAAAAAGAACTCACAGACTAGGAAAACCATTTTTTCTATGACATATTATAAAGGGACAAATCTATAAATTTGTAGAAAAGTGCAACACCTTAACAAGAAAAAGACAAACAACCCAGTTAAAAAATGGGTTGAGCACTTCACAGAAGAAGACATCAGGAAGCAACAAATATGTAAGAAAAGTTCATGATCATTAATCATTAGGGAGATGCCAATCAAAACAACAATGAGATATCATCTCACCCAACATTAATAGCAAAATTAAAAACAACAGAAACCACCAAATGTTGGTAAGTGTGTGCATAAATTGGGGCTCTACTACATTGCTGTTGAAACTGTAAAATGATTCAATCACCAAGAAGGTGGTATGGAGCTTTCTCAGAAATTTGGAAATAGAAATACCATTGTTGTTATTAGTTGCCATTGAGTCGGTTCCTACTCATAGCAACCTTATGCACAGCAGAATGAAACACTGCCCAATCCTGGGCCAACCTCATTACTGTTGCCATGCTTGAGTCCATCAGTGCCACCACTTGGCCTATCAATCTCGTTGGGGGTCTTCCTCTTTTTCTCTGTTCCAGAAAACCATCTACTTGGTGCTATGGGTTAATGTGTTAGACAGCAAGGTAGTTTTGAACTGCAAGGCCGGTTGTTCAAGATCACCAGAAGCTCCTCAGAAACCCTATACAGGGTGGCCATGAGTTGAACCCAACTCTGAAGCACTTAACAACAACAACATATACCCACAAAAATTAGAGCCAGTACAAGAATACATGTAGGCACACTGATGTTCTCTGCAGCTCTATTCGCAACAACAACAAAATTGAGACAGCCTAAATACCCATCAGTGGAAGAATGGATAAACAAATTTTGTACATATATATAGTGGAATACTATGCAACAGTGAATAATGATGAATCTTCAAAGCACTGAATATCATGCATGGACCTGGAGGATATTATGCTGACTGAATCAATCACAAAAGAACAAATATAGTATGAGACCACTAGTGTAAAACTCAAGAAAAGGCTTTCATGCTAAAAGAAACATTGTTTAATGGTTACCAAGGTTGGGAAGTACCACTTGTCTGTCAGTTTGCTGTACTGTGGAGGTTTGCATGTTGTTGTTTTTCTGAAAGCTATGCCAACAATATTTTAAATACCAGCAGGATAACCCAGAGTGGACATGTTTCAGATGAGCTCCAAGACCAAGACAAACCAGGAAGGAGAGACAGATTACTTTGGAATATTTAATCACTGAAAATCTTATGAATACCAGTGGAACATTGTCCAATAGCACCAGAATATTGTCAGATATAATGCCGGAAAATAAGTCCCTCAAGTTGGAAGGCACTCAAAATATGACTTGGGAAGAGCTGCTGCCTCAAAGTAGAGTTGACCATAATGAAACAAATGGAGTAAAGCTATGTTTGCAGATGTCCAAATACTTCTATTTATGCCCTCCCATGATTTGTTTTGGAACCCATCTCACACAAACTTTTTGAAACCCAAGTCTGTCTTGGATTATTTCATAGGCAAAGCCATTCTGAATTGCAAATGATTTGTTTTATAATCCACTGTCACCTGTCTATTCAAGTTGGTTCCAACTCATATTGACCTGGTGTTATGATACACTGGACCACAAGTTCAATGTTGTTGTTAAGAGCTGTCTAATGGGTTATGAATCATATAACATATATATGATTGACAAGTGTTGTCAAGTCGGTTCCAACACATAGCAAACCTGTATAGGTTTTGAACCACTGACCTTGCAGTTCAAACTAAACTTGTGGTCCAATGTTTTATCCTGCATCATTACTGAAGGACCCTGTGCTTGATCAACAAAACGGCATTGCAACTACCCCCAGTTAATACTGAATAAAGTCCTGCTTAAGCTTATAATCTCCGGAAGTCTTTATTTTTTATTACATCTGGAGACACCCCCGCTCCCGCCCCCGTCCCGGTAATTCCAGGTTTCAAGAAAATCTGCATACCCCTGCCCATTGTAAACTCGCCAGAACTGTATCCAGACCACACCACCTTAAATACCCAAATCTGTAAGAGAACAGATGGGCTCTTGATCTCCTTTGGTGACTTAGAGTACCCTCTCCCAGATTTAGTCTCAATAAACCTGCCCACTGTTGAAGCCAAGACTCTCTTATCGTCTCGCTTTCTTTTCCTTACGATTACACCACTTTTCTAAAGGAGTACTAGTGGATCAATGGAAAAGTTGGTGGTTCAAACTCACCAAACAGTACTCCTTAAAGCATTTAGGGGAAAATAATAATAATAAAAAAAGAAGAGCTACTTTTAGAGGAAAATAATAAAAAGAAGAAGAGCTGCTTACAAGCAACACAGGCTTACATGCATGTGTTGCTTATAAAAGCTACATATATATACACACATACATACTCATATCTATATATTTTATATTAAGATATATATATGTTGTTGTTAAGTGCCATCGAGTTGATTCTGATTCATAGAGACCCTGTATAGAATTTCCAAGCAGTGGCTGGTGAATTTGAACCATTGACCTTGCAGTTCAGCTCACTTTTCAGTCCAGTGCTTTAAGCCATAGTGCCACATGAGAACATCAGGACTCTCTCTCTCAATACATTTATACTGCTGTTGTTAAGTGCCTCAGAGTCAGTTCTAACCCATGTCATTGTTGTTGTTGTTAGGTGCCACTGAGTCAGTATGAATCAATAGGGACCTTATGCACAACAGAAGGAAGCACTGCTCGGTCCTGGGGTAACCTCACAATTGTTGCCACTCTTGTGCCCATCGGTGCTGCCACTTGGACAATCCATGTCTGCAGGAAGTGGCTTGGCTTCTGTTGTTGACACGGTCCCAGCAGAAGGAGAGACATCATGCAAACCAGATAATTCTCAGAAGCTGGCTTCTATATTCCCTTCAAGTTAACTCTGAATTCCCTTGTAAAAATACATAATATTGCCATATTCACAGCTTTTACTGTGAGCTCTACAAACCTTGGGAAAAAACAATCATCTCAACTTCAGTAGCCTGAATTCAAAGAGAATTGTATAAACAACTCCCCTTCACAGAAAACTAAGTACAAAGTAACTGCATTTATGAGACAACAAAAGCAGATAGAAAACTAAAGTCAAGCTGACCTACCCCTATAGACCTCACCACAATCAGTCACCATCCAGAATTCACAAACCTCTACATATAAGCACCTGCGTAAATAGGCAGAAAATAATGAACTTAAGTGAAGGGTAGTTTTAACTTGATAATCTACATTTCCTGCAGCAATTAGCCAGGTTGGGCTTTATGCCACATAGCTTCAAAAGAAAGAAACATAAAAATAGTGTTTCAAGCAGTTTAATGAATACTTTAGAAAAATAAATAAGTAGATGTTAGTAATACTTTTACTATGAAAATAGTAGTACTTTATGTAGGATTGAAGATTGATAATTAGTTAATAGAAATAATAAGATAGTGCAAGCATTGATGATTAATAGAAACTTATGTTGCTAAGAAAATGTAATCAGAGGTCTGATCAATAGAAATGATTTGTGTAAAGTTTGACTTAATCTTTTAGTGGAAACAAGAAGAAACAATTTATCACATACCGGGAAAGGAGATGAAAGTCAGTTTGAACATCACAGAAATATTTTTGTCAAAGTTGTCTAATGACCAGGTGTAAGAATGTTGTGATAAACTGTGTAATAATTCAAGGAAAAATCAAAGTATCAATTCATTATGTATTGTGTGATTTTAAGTATAAAAATAAAGACTTGCTGAGCTGGGCCAAGCAGACAGGCAGAGAGACAGAGAAAGAGAGCCCCATCAGCCAACTAAGCAGAGCCTCTCGATTGATTTTATTTTTGCCGACTCCACGTCTCCTCTCGTGTCCCACGACCCCACGAGAGCTGGACTCCCGCACATGTCACTGGAGGTCTTCCTCTTTTTCTCTGACCCTCCACTCTACCAAACATTATATCCTTCCCCAGTGACTGGTCCCTCCTGCTCCTGACAATATGTCCAAAGTATGAGAGACAAAGTTTGGCCATCCTGGTCTCCAAAGAGCACTGTGACTACACTTTTTCCAAAATGGATTTATTGGTTCTTTTGGCAGCCCATGCACTTTCAATATTCTCCTCCAACACCATAACTCAAATGCATCAATTCTACAAACTTCTTTATTCACTGTCCAACTTTCACATGAAAAGTTATTGAAAATAGCATGGCTTGAGTCAGGCATACCTTAGTCCTGAAGCTGACATCTTTGCTCTTCAACACTTGAAAAAGGTCTTGTGCAGCGATTTGCCTAATGCAATATGTCTTTTGATTTCTTGGCTGCTGCTTCCATGAATGTTGATAGTTGATCCAAGTCTTTGACAACTGCAATCTTTTCTCCATTGATAAGAATATTATTAAGAATATTATTTATTAGTCCGGTGGTGATTATTTTTGTTTTATGTTGAGATGCAATTCATACCAAAGGTTATTATCTTTGATCTATCTTCACTTTCAGCAAGCAAGGTTGTATCATTTGCATGTCACAGGTTGTTAATGACACTTCTTCCAAACCCGATGCCACAATTTTTTCTTCATATAATGCAGCTTCTTGGATTATTTGTTTCGCATACAGGTAGAGTGAGTATGGTGAAAGAATACAACCTTGTCACACACCTTTCCTAATTTTAAACCATTCAGTGTACCCATGTTCTGTTCAAACAACTGCCTCTTGGTCTATGTGCAGGTTCCTCATGAGCACGATTAAGGGTTCTGGAATACTCATCCTTTGCAATGTTGTCCATAGCTTGTCATGATCTACACAATCAAAGGCTTTGCCTAGTCAATAAAGCACAGGTAAACATCTTTCTGATATTCTCTGCTTTCAACCAAGATCCATATGATATCAGCAATGATATCCCTCATTCCAAGTCCTCTTCTGAATCTGGTGTGGACCTCTCAAAGTTCTCTGTCAGTGTACAGTTGCAGCAGTTTCTGTATTACCTTTAGCAAAACTTTACTCACATGGGCTATCAAAGACATTGTCCGATGATTTCCGCATTCCATTGGGTCACCTCTCTTTTGGATTGTCACAAATAGGGATCTCTTCCAATCAGTTGGCCAGATAGTTGTCTTCCAAATTTCTTGGCATAAATTAGTGAGTGCTTCCAGTGCTGCCTCACTTTGTTTAAAGATCTCAATTTTCATTCCACCAATTCCTGGTGCTTTGTTCTTTTCCAATGCTTTCAGTGCACCTTGGACTTCTTCCTTCAATCATTGGCTCTCTCTCTTTCTTTTAAAAGGTTTTTATTGTAGATTGAGTAAACGTTTACAAGGCAGATTATCAATTTTACATTCAAAAAGTAATAACCTTGTTTCATTACAATGATGATAATCCTCTCCATGTACCATGAAACAGTGTTTCTCTCTATTCACTTTTTCTTACTTTTTTTTTTTTTAAAGACTCAGGCATATACAATAATTTACACCACCAAAGGGCACATTCTGCAAGTCTGTCTCCTGCCCACCATCTCTTAGTCCCTTACTTCCCATGAATCTACAGTCCTCAGCTGCTCCCTCTCTCCATGTCCCCATCTCTGACCCCATCTCTGGTATCACTGCTTCTCTGGATGAGGTCTCTCATCCCGCTTATGCTATTCTTGCTTGATGGTCCTAGGGTCCTTTGTTTCTGGACTGTAAGATTAACCACTGTCCTGTTTTTGTTACAAAACTTCTACCTATATAATTGTGAGAGTCGCAATTTGTCATGATAACAATTACTCACTATTGAATTATAAGAATCTTATCCCCATCTCTTTTTACTAGACCCATCTAAACAAGATGAAAAGTATTCAGTGGTGACACTTTCTTTCCCCAAACACTGTTAAACTAAGCTCCCCCTTGAAACTTTGTAAGCCAATTATTTTTTGCCTTTATCGACCCCTCATTTTAGGTAGCCAATGTCTAATTTGCCCATCCCTATCTACCCTGTGTAGAGAGGGGACAGCATTGACAGCATTGATACTTGATGTGAAGACACTTTCCCTCTCTATTGGTATTTAGAGTTATTGCCTCCATGAGTATAAGTCAAGTTCATCAAATTGTAGCAATTACCCTCATTTCCTTTATCAAAATTTGTTTTTTTTTTTTTTTTTTTTTTTTTTTTTAAATCTTCCTCTAGTCTAGTTCTGATTATCAAGCCACCATTGAGGCTAGGTCAAATGGGTACTATCTGCAACTTTGGGTATTCTTGTGCGACCCCTCTCACTTAATATCAGCTGGATGCTTTACTCTCAGCTCTAGACCTCTGTAGCTGTGTCCTTATCCATAGGCTCAGGTGTCCCTAGGTCTCACCATATTTTGGACCAACCAGCCCTTCTTCTCTCTCTCATCTCCAGGTCCATAGGAGTCTGTCAAATGTGGTTGAACTCAGCTTTTTTCTTCACTACTTCCTTTCCCCGTCTTCCACTCACCAATAGACCAACATGGGCACCAGCAAGTTTATATGTCTGCTCATGTGTTTCCTTTGAGTTTCAGTCTTGGAGAGGGATTTGTCCTGAAGGAACTTGATTGCTTGCCTTGATGGCTTCCCGGTGAACAACTTGCTTATAGTTGTAGTAGCCAGTCATAATGCCATTTTTGTTTTGGGTTTTTCCTGATGATCTTTCTTTGAATATGTATCGTCTGTTGCTCTAGCTGTTTCATGCTGGTCTGCTTGTCCTTTCTAGTGGAAATCATTGGCTCTTGATCATATGCTACCTCTTGAAATGTTTGAACATCGACTTTTTTTTTGGTACAGTAACTCTGTGTATTCCTTCCATCTACTTTTTATGATTACTGCATCATCCAATAATTTGCCCAGAGGATCCTTCAATAATGAAAGTTGATCCTTGAATTTTTTCTTGAATTCCCTCAGCTTGAGAAATGCTGAGTGTGTTCTTCCCTTTTGGTTTTCTAACTTTAGGTCTTTGCACATTTCTTTGTAGTATTTGACCTTGTCTTCTCAAGCTGACGTTTTAAATTCTCTGTTCAGCTCTTGTACTTCCTCATTTCTTCCATTTGCTTCAGCATCTCTATGCTGGAGAGAAAGTTTCAGAGTCTCTTATATTTATTTTTATCTTTTTCTTCTTTCTTGCCTTCTTAATGACTTTTTACTTTATTCCTATATAATATTCTTGATGGCATCCCACAACTCATCTGGTCTTCAGTCTTTAGTGTCTAATGTATCAAATCTGTTCTTCAGATGGTCTCTAAATTCAGGTGGCATATATTCAAGGTCATATTTTGGCTCTCATGGACTTGTTTTCATTTTCTTCAGCTTCAGTCTGAATTTGCACGTGAGCAATTGATGATCTGTTCCACAGTCTGCCACTCACCTTGTTTGGGCTGATGATATGGAGTATTCCACCATCTCTTTCCACAGATGTAGTCAATTTGATTTCTGTGTATTCCATATGGTGAGGTCCATGTGTATAGTTGTCTCTTAATGCTGTTTTAAAAAGGTATTTGAAATGAACAAATCATTGGTTTTGCAGAATTCTATCATGTGTTTTCCAGCATCATTTCTATCACCAAGGCCATATTTTCCTTCCTTTTTGTTTTTAATCTTTGCATTCCAATCTCCAGTAATTATCAATATATCTTGATTGAATATTTAATCAATTTCAGATTGGTAGAATTCAGTTGGTAGAATCCTTCTATTTCATCCTCACTGACTTTAGTAGTTGGTGCCCAAATTTGAATAATAGTGGTATTAACTAGGCTTCCCTGTAGGCACATGGATATTATCCTATCACAGACAGCATTATGCTTCATGACAGATCTTTATATGTTCTTTTTGGTAATGAATGCAACACTATTCCTCTTCATTTTGTCAATCCCTGCATAGTAAACCATGTGGTTGTAAGATACAAAGTGACCAATACCAGTCCATTTCAGCTCACTAATAGTGACCTTATATGTACATGTACATTTATATAGCATATATTTTTAAAGAAAACTCCATAAATTGTACCTGATTCATTTTTTCACATTTTTCATAAAGGTTATAATTCAGAAAACATTAAAATCACAATTCTATAGTTTTAACTGATAAGTCTTTAGAAAGAATCCTTCAAATAAATGAACACAGCAAAGGTATTTCAAACAAAAATTCAGTCAAACAATTATTACATACATTTCATTAATTATTATATGAATATTTAAAGAATCATTTTATGCAACTTTCAATTTTTCAGACTTTTATAGAAATTCCTTAATAACAACTGATGGTCAGAATGGCATAGTTTAGTGTGTTTTTGATAAACCATGTAGCTTACTGATTGTTAAGGCTTTTTTTTTTTTTTTTTTGCTTATAAACATCTGAAACATATGCTAAAATTTAAACCTACATGTTCAGTGGCTTATAAGTAACCGACAGCATAGAAAGTGCTTTGAGAGTTCTAATTCTTCATAATTAATTCTCATTACAACAATATCCAAAAGATGAGCCTGGTAAAATATATCTAAAGCTCAGATTGATTCACCTTGAACTTGGCTACTACTCCATTCATTTTCCCAGAAATGTCATTTTTAGGAACATATTTAATTACAATCAAATTCAGTGTTCTGCAGCGGACTTCTTTTAATGCTTTGTAAATTCTTTGTAAGTTGGTGTTAAACATTTCTCAGCATCAATAAAATGAAAGTAATTATTTTATTATAATAATCTTTGATGTATTCTGAAAGAATCTTATATGAATTTAGTGATCAGTTAGTTGTCTTATTATTAAATAGAAGAGACATTAGTCACAATTATCAGGTTCTGCTAAATTTAGATCTTTAATATTCTAACCCTTGTCTTCTGAATTTTTTATATACCCATAGGAACCAATTATGAATGCAAAATGTAAAACAGGTCATTTGCATTTATCTTTATCCATGATATCCATCAATATGAGAAACTCATAAATAATCACAGATATGATAACTATACCATGTCCTATAGATTATGAATTTTAATTTCTGAGTTAAAAAATATATCCAGTGATAAGTTTTTACTTATAGTTTTACCCAAAATTCAACACTTTCTCTAAAATTGCAATGACTTCAAATACATTATATTTTCTTAATTTCTCACTCCTAGAAAGCTCCTTCTCTACTTTGGAATTTTCATTGATCATAATTTTTTTTGTAGGTAGAAAATTAGCATTACTAATGGAATAGCACCTTTCTTATGATACTAAATTTGGCTCCCATAATACTGTATAACAAAGTTACTTACAACAACATCACAATTTAAATGTCGTAGTGGTGGTTAGGTGCCGTGGAGTCGGTTCTGACTCATAGCAACCCTGCAAAGGGATTCCGGGGCTATACATCTTTATGGGAGCAGAACGTCTCATCTTTCTTCCATGGAACCTCTGGTAGTTTCGAACTACTGACCTTGAAATTAGCGGCCTGATTCATAACCACTTTGCTACCAAAGCTCCTTCATAGTTTAACTAGAACTCTGTGTTTTTCAGCAGGATTTGGGGTTATATCACTTTCCACTTCACAGAAATTTATAAAACAAAGTTTCTGGATTAAAACTGCTTTGCATGGACAGAGGCTTTCCAAAGTTCATGGAAAAAATCCATTATCTTTCAAGTCCATTAGCCATGGATTTTTTTTTAAAGCCCTCTCTTATAAGCCTGTATGTTGAGGTTGTGCCAGATGATAAATTCAGTTACTCACCATTATAATCTTAATTGATAACCCTATGATAGATTCAATTGGTGAAATTTTAAAGTCACATGATCAGTTGCACATACTACATGTTATCATTGTCATTATTCATAATTTGTAGTTCAATATAAAATTTGCTATTTTAAACTGCAGCTGAACAAATAGTCCAGTAACCCCTGGACTTAGCTGCTAATTGAAAGGTTAGCAGTTCAAAACCACCAGAAGTTCTGCAGGAGATTTGGCAGTCTGCTTCTGTATAAATTTACAGCCTTGGAAGCTCATAAAATGTGGCATTTTACTCTACCTATGGGGTCCAGCTATGGTGCTGTGGGTCAAATGCGCTGGACAGCAAAGTCGGTTTGAACCACAAAATCAGTGGTTCAAGCTCACCAGCCAGTCCCAGGAAATCCTATACAGGGTTGCTATGGGTTGGAACCAACTCAATGGCACGTAACAACAACAACAATAGGGTCTCTATAAGTCAGAATCAATTTTAAGGCAATGGGATTTTTTTGTTTACTTTTTAGCTGAACAAATAGAACTTTGACACATCTTGTCATTTACATATACTTTTGAAAATAGTTATTTTCCAGACAATAACAAAATATTTCAATTTCTGGGAAAATGGGAGGAATTATAAACCACACCATCATCCTTATTATTGCTAATTATGCTTTTGTCTTTGGCCTCCAGAGACAAGAAAAAAACTGTTTACTTTCTGTTCTCACTGAAACATCAACAATAACCAAGAACATAAAATCCCTGCATTTTCACTTACTAAACTTTATATGACTGTCAATTTATAAATTCTGTAATTAATGAGGCACTGTAGGATAAGCAATGGACTATTAACCGTGAGGTTGGCAGTTCAAACCAACCAACTGTTCATTGGAAATCATATACAGGGTCACTATATGTCAGAACTGACTCAGTGGCACTTAACAACATAGCTAATTTAAATATTATATTATGATATACATATTTCATTTTTAGTTTTAATATATTATGCTTACTATCAGTGAAGATAAAAACATTTATATCTACTTGAATTTCAGAAAAAGAAAAAGATGTTGAATATTTTCAAATGACATAGATCTGAGGAAAGACTCTAGAATTGAGTACTTATTTATTCATTACTGACTGCCTACCGTGGCCAGGCCTCACTCATGAGCAGAAGAAGGGCCGGTGGGGTCACGGAGCCTATAACTAGTTTCCCTCTGACCTGGAGAGATTACATTCCAGAATTTTCAGTAACTATGTGAATATCATTAAACCATTATAAGAAATACCTAAAATCATAGAAATTAGAGGATGCCCTAGAATGAAATCAAACAAAGTTTATCTAGATGTTCAAACAAAAATATAGATACCAAATAAATTGAGACAGTAAAATTATCAATCCTCTTACTACTACTATCACAAAAATACTACAAGTGGGAGACTTTACAGAGTAGATATGTAATTTCTGGAAGTTAGGAGGATGCTGGTTAATGTGCTAGACTGCAAAGTCAGTTTGAATCACACAGTCGGTGGTTCAAGCACACCAGCTACTCACCCTATACAGGGTCACTATGGGTTAGAACCCACTCTTCAGCACTTAACAACAGGGGCTATCTAGGGACCAGCTCTAGGGAAAGGCTCTGTCAGCTTTGGGGGAAAGTCCTTGTCTCTGTTCAGCTTCTGTTTCTCAGTTCCTTGTTCTTTCTCCTTTGTGCTTGCTTGCGTCTGTGTTTAATCTACTCTTTTTATAACTCAAAAGTGATTGGCAACCCAGAAGGGATATGGCCTCATTAATACAACAATAAAATCCTTATTCCAAAATGATATGATATCCACAAGTTTATTGTCACTGTTAAGGTTCTAACTCATAGTGACCCTTGAGTGGCTGGTAGGCTTGAACCACAGTTCTTTTGGTTAACAGTCCAGTGCTTATACTACAGCACCACACCAGGACTCCATCCACAAGTATGCTATTGTTATGAAGTGCTGTTGAGTTGGCTTGTACTCATAGCAACTCTGTTTAGGATTTCTGAGGAGCAGCTGGTAGGTTTGAACTGCTGGCCTTTTGGTTAGCAGTTCAGTGCTTATCTTACAGAGCCATACCAAGACTATATCCACAAGTATGTTGTTGTTAAGTGCTGCTCAGTTAGTCCAAACTAATAGTGACTCTGTATAGAGTTTCTGAGGGAGCGGCTGGTGAGCTTGAACCTACAATCTTACAGTTGATACTAACCTTGTAGTCCAGCACATTAATCCACAGTGCCACACAGGGCCACACTATGACTCCTGTCACTAGCCACAACCACGTTGTTATTGTTAAGTGCCATTGAGTCAGTTCCCACCCATAGCAATCCTGCATAGGGTTTCTGAGGAGCAGCTGGTGAGCTTGAACCACTGACCTTATGATTCAAACCAACCTTGCATTCCAGCACATTAACCCACAGCACCACACCAGGACTCCATTCACAAATATATTGTTGTTGTTGCTGGTAAGTGCCATTGAGTCATTTCTAACTCAGAGAAACCCTGTATAGGGTTTGAACCACCCTATACAGGGTGAGCTCACTGGTGATCTTGAACCACCAACCTTGCACATTAACCCACAGTGCCACACCAGGACTCCTTTCACAAGTATAGGGATTAAGATTTACAACACACATTTGGGGGGTGGGGGGGAGCAGAGGGTTGATACAGTTCAAACCATAATATAAATCATTTTTTATAAATCATTTCAGGGGAAAAAAAAGTCTCAGTTTACTTAAGAGGCTGGGTGACTATTGACCATTTAGAAAAATAGTGTTCTTAAGTATATCATTTGCTAATTATCTTGTCAATTTTTAGGATATGAGGGGATTTCAAAATGTTCATGGAAAAAGCAACGAAAAGATAATGGACTTTTCCCATGAGCTTTTTCTTCAAGGGATATCTAGGCTGAACTCTCTGCAATGTTAAAGTCTCTACCATTCTTCTTAGAGCACTTGAATGTGTATTTATTGCATTTAATCTTTAATTGCTTAATTAAATAATAAATCACCTGTGATGCTTTTGTTTTTAATCATTTGAGACCGCTACCTACCCTATTTTCAACAACTTTCAATTATTTTAATTACGTGAATCCCCTTTTCTTTGTATTTTTTATATTCCAGATTAATCCAATTAGAATGATTGTTCCTCTCATTGCCTTCAAATTTTATTCAAGATCAAAACATTCTTCTCCTGTTTATCCTCAACATGTAGAGAAAAAGAGATTCTAAATATTTCAGATGAAGAAACTTGGTAATTTTCAAATGGAGAGAAATTAGTTAAGGTAATGGAAAATGATGTTGAACATGAAATTAAGAGGAAACTTCCAAAGATGAAAATACTGGAGAGTTAGAATAAGGAAAATAATTATCATTCATCCTTAATTACTGATCTAATCACTTAATAAAGTAGAATGGAAAAACAAATGAGGATTTCTTTCTGAGCTTCAACTCAGTACCTGGAGCTAGTTTGGGTTCTAAACTTGACTTGGACCTGGGGCCAAGGCTTCCTTCTCCCTCCTGCATTAATTGAATATACTCACATAATTGTAGGCAGATGATTTGGGTCATTGTGATGAAGACTTGAGAATTGGTCAGCAAGGAATGCTTTTAGAGTGTGTTTGTTTGGAGAGTTAATCTTAATAGTTGTACAAGTTTCAAATAGCTCGCATGTTCTGGTATGCTTGCCAGTTTCTAGCATGGTCACTGCCAGAACAGCCAGTTACCTAGCTCCTACCCCAACTCAGGAGACCTGGTGTTACACTGTGGGATAATGCGCTGGGCTATTGGTTCCAATGGCAAGCCACTCTTAACTCTTGAGAAACCCAATACAGGGTGGCTATGAGTCAAAACTGACTTGACGGCACTTAACAACAGCAACAACAACCACAACCCCAACTGAATGCAGGGACGTGGTGTCCAGTGTTTCCACCTACCAGTCGACAGACCTTCCCTACTATGTGGGTCCCCCATCCAAACTACTAGGGACCACAGCTGGGGATTGTTCTATCCCAGTTTATTTGTTCTAAGATTGCTTTAGTCTTTGTAATTATAGCTCATTTTCCTGACCTTCCTTTGTTTAAATTTTACTCGTGTTCTGCTCACTTTGTTCCATTGGAGGCTTGTCTAAACTGTGTCTCTGACTTATTAGGAATTCCATAAAGTTGCCTTTCTATGACTCAAACTGGCTGCACTGTGTTGGTTCAACTGGGAAAGCCCCTCCCCTCCACATATCTCTGTTTGCTGTTTTTGTTCACTTTACTCTTCTAGTAGGTGTTTGATCTGCTTCTCTGTCCTTTCATTGAAACTCAGAATTTCCAGGGTTATCATCTGTATCTGCTTCACTTGGTCCCCTGAGTCTCTATTATAAAAGGAAGGTATGGAGCCTTTGGCTAGATCATCATCTTAACTGCACATAAATCTAAAATTTTAAATTAGAAATTCTTGACATACTAAATAATTTTAACATAATCAAAGGGAAAGAAATGGAGCCAGATTTAAAAACAAATCAGACAGTTTGAGAATATTCAAATGAAACTAAACCTCATCCCCAGTGGTGACTGACAGATTTTGATCCCCATTCTCAACATTATATGCTGAAAGTCAGGGCTTTTGTAGCTACTAATAGATTTAGGTGCCATGTGCTGAACTTTTTGGTTATCTGTAATTACCAATCTTTCAGTTTACTCGTTCACTTTAAAAAATATTCATGACATTCATGGTTTATAAAACTTGGTTAATAAAACACAATCAACACTATGTTAGGAGAGTGAAACTTTCCCCCTAAAATCATAAACAAGACAAAGCTTTTGACATTCGATTCAACAAATTTACTAGAAATGGTAATCAGGGTATTTAGGTAGGAAAATGAAACATAACATATTTAGTTAAAAAAGAAAGAAGTAGGACATCTCTGTTTGCAGAAAGCATGATCTCATATTCTCAGAAATCCATTAAACCTTTTATACGAACCAATAAAGGACTTTCAATTGTATTTCTATACACTTGCATTAATAAATCTGAAAAAGAAATTAAGAAAATTATTCCATTTCAAATATAATAAATAAAATATTTAGAAAAAAATTTCATAAAGAAAGAACAAAACTTATGCTTTGGAAACTATGAAACGCTGATGAAAAATGAAGATGGAAAAATAAATGGAAAGAGATTCGATGTACAAAGATCGCTTGATATAATACTGCTAAAATATCAATACTTCTCAAGTTGATGAACATATTAAATTCCATTTCTGTCAAAATGTCATCTGATTTCTTTGAAGCAATAGATAAGCTGCTCATAAAATTCATCTGGAAAGTCAAGAAATATAGAACAGTTGAAACAATCTTGAAAAAGTAGGACAAATTTGGAAGACTCATATATCACAATGATTTTAAATTAAAAAGTCATACCAGTGAAAAGAAGGCTATCCCTAAAATGATTTTAAATTTTCATTTTCTTGTTTCACAGATATATATTACTATCATTATCCTTATTTCTATATTTATTGCAAAATAATGCATTCAGACCTCAGAAAGTTTGTATGGGTAGGGAAGTTTAAGAAGCAGATATTTGGTCACTTCTTTCTTTGACATAGGATAAGAACAGTTTTGAACACTGAGCCTTATGAGCTTATTCTACTCATTATTATATTATTATTATTATAAGGTGTGTGTGTGAGAGAGAGAGCGAGAGGGAGTTAAGAGAGAAAAGAATATCAAAAGGACCTGAGTATATTTACTCCTTCCTGATAAGTCATGTAGTCTAGGTATTAGTAATTATCTCCTACAGAAATAATTCCAAATAATGTGTTCAACATTCAGCGCTTCAAAAAAATAATGTTTGGCATAGTGCTTTAGAAAGAGTGGCATTTGTTTAAATTGCTATTCAGATCAAGGTAGTCATCTTCTAAAGGAGCTCTGGTAGTGTAGTTGTTACGAGTCAGGCTGCTAACCTCATGGTCAGCAGTTTGAAACTACCAGAAGTTCCATGGGAGAAAGATGAGGCTTTCTGATCCTGTAAAGATTTACAGCTTCTGAAACCCTATTCAGGGTCGCTATGAGTAGGAACCGACTCCATAGCACATAACCACCAGTCCTCTTCTCTCTGCTGACACTGACTGTTCTGATATCTCAGCTTATGCTATTCTGTCTTCAAACTAAAATGTCATACATACTTAAAGCTTCATATATGTGTTTTTCAAGTATTCCCATGTCATCTTCAGTTATTCATACATCTTATGCTGTGCATATCCAATCTTCATTCTACATCTTGAAAAACCACAGAACTATTCAATGATTTTGTACATACTACAGAAATAAGCAACAATTGCTATTTTATTAATTTGGCATAAGAAATATCTTCATTTGGAGTTTAATGCAACAATAAATCTCATATATATGATGCTGTAGGATAATGCACTGGACCGCAAGGTTTGTTTGAACCACAAGGTTAACAGTTCAGACCTCACTAGCCACTCCTAGGAAACCCTATACAGAGTTGCTATGAGTCAGAAGAAACTCAACAGCATATAACAACAACAACAGTAATAATAACATATTGAGAAAATAAAAATAATAATAATACTATGCATGATATATTCAAATGGAGCCATCTATGGCAGGATAGCAACCTCTTTTCTCCTTTGAGTTCTGGCATCCTCATCATTTGTGGAAAAGAGATATGACCACATATTAAAGTTATCAGACTATTGCTGTGAAAAGCAATTTATTTTAAAAAGTGAATCCTCCACTTAGAAGAATGTAGCAATCCATAACATGCAGGAATTTATAGGAAAATCACAACAACCTGCAGGGAAGAAAGTATAAAAGAAAGAAGGAAAAAAATCCAAAGAACGTAAAGGTCTTCCTGAAATTCATGTGAAAGATTTCTGAACTAACCTGAGGCCATCTGAAAGATGAATAAACAATGTCCTGGGGACTGAGTGCATCTGATGACTCAGAATACATTCCTGGGGTCAGAAGTTATATTGTGTTTCCTAAAGTGGAGGATTCAATCTATAATCCTTTCCAACTGTTATTGAGATTAAAAGCAGAATTTCATGAAAACACTCCTGAAGGTGAAGTAGAAATAATATGGGCCACCCAGTTTGAGATTCCCATGCCTCTGCTCTTCCTCCCCACCATCCCATTTCCGCCCAACAACATCATTATGTGGACTGTGTTTGTCTTTAAAGAAAAAAGAGAAAATTCTCTTGTGACAAATCTATACTTAAACAAAGTCTGTGTTGACACTGAGTACTAAGATGCAGACTTTCAGGGGTAACGTAGCTTTCATAACATTTGAAGTCTGGTGCCTCTAGCCTGGTCTATCACCCTTTATCTCTGGACACAGTAATTCTATCATAGTACAGCCTAGAGATTCCATTGATATCACAAACATTTGCTGAGTTCCTGCTATCTGCCAAGTAGATGCTGCAGGCCATGTATTTTAAAACATAGCTTCCATAGTCTCAAAATTATTAGAGCTTAGAAGTGGAAATAGACTCATAAATAGCAATCTCTAACACCAGGGCAGATAGTGTTATAATGGAATAGTAAGAGATCAAAGGAAGGAGGAACAAAAGCAGGATGCTTAAAAATACTGCATTATATGTATTCAACAGTACATACTGGGCAGAACATAGAGGAAATAAAGATATTTTGTCCCCTAAAGAATGTGCAGTTGGTTTGTTTATCAAGTGTCCAAGAACTGATAATGAGCATCACTCCAAGTTCAGCTATCATTGATAAGGGCACCTCACTGCTCACCTCAATCTAAAGAATTACAAATTGCTTCTCATTAAGATGCTAGAATAGGACCTTGAAAACAAAATCAGTCATTCATGTGTCTCATTCACTTCTAGATAAAATATTATATGAAGAATACAAATGTACAAACAGCATCTTCTTAGCACGATAAAAAATAAAAGTATATGAGAAGACTGTACCTGCATATGGAAATATACATGAGAGGATTTTCTGATGTACAGCAGCCCTGATTGGAACCACTCTGAATGTGTATAATGGATTCCAGTAACACTGTAAACAGAGTCACCTCACTTGGGGGTTTAGTGGTCCAAAAGTAAGAGAATTTGCCTAGTCAATCAGAGCCTTGAGTACTAAGATTCGTATGTTGACTCTGATCTCCATTCAGTACAGCCTATCACCTAGCATCTCTAAATGCATGTTATCACTGGCTACACATACATCTTTGTTTTAACTGCAGGATTTGAAGAAGTATCTTTTTAGATAAGGCTAAACTGTTTCCACAAGCTACTCTAGAAGTTAAATTTGTAAAAATGGAAATACCTGGGTATCATAGCTAAATATTTTAGATAATGGAGAAAAAATTAGAAAAAATTTCAAAAATAAAATAAAACTTAGATGAACATAAATATATTGATATAATTCCCCATAATTATTGGTAAGGGTTTTCAGCACCAAGCCCTTAAAGTGATTTGGGAGAAATATCTATATTTCTAAATTGACTTTTATTTATTTCTAACTGATGAAGACTCAAAATCACCTGGGCCCATTACAATAGACTCTATTAATTAGTCCTCACCACGGGACCAATAAGCAAAAACAATATCAATGCATGAACTGCTATTGCCATTTTGAATCTGACAACCACATGGTTTACTATGCTGGGAATGACATATTGAAGAGGAATGGTGTTGCGTTCATCGTCAAAAAGAACATAACTAGATCTGTCATGAGGTACAGTGCTGTCTATGACAGGATAATATCCATGAGCCTACAGGGAAGACAATTGTGCCTAAGGTCACTATGAGTCAGTACCAACTCAATGGCACCTAACAAAACAACAACATTTTCAAATTTACACCAACCACTAAAGCCAAAGAGGATGAAATAGAAGAATTCTACCAACTCCTTCAATCTGAAATTGATCAAACATGCATTCAAGATATATTGATAATCACTAGCCTTGGTGATAGAAATGATGCTGGAGATCACATGATAGAATTCTGTAAAACCAATAATTTGTTCATTTCAAATATCTTTTTTTAACAGCATACACATGGACCTTACCAGATGAAATACACAGAAATCAAATTGACTACATCTGTGGAAAGAGAGGGTGGAATACTCCATATCATCAGCCAAAACATGGCAAGGGGCAGATAACAATTGTTCATATGTAAATTTAGACTGAAGCTGAATAAAATTAAAACAAGTCCATGAGAGCCAAAATATGACCTTGAATATATCCCACCTGAATTTAGAGATCATCTGAAGAATAGACTTGATACATTAGACAATAAAGACCAAAGACCAGATGAGTTGTGGGATGACATCAAGAACATCATACATGAAGAAAGCAAAAAGTCATTAAGAAGACAAGAAAGAAGGAAAAGATCAAAATGGATGTCAGAAGCCACTCTGAAACTTGCTCTCCAGTGTACAGATGATAAAGCAAATGGAAGAAATGAGGAGGTACAAGAGCTGAACAGAAATTTTCAAAGGTCAGCTTGAGAAGACAAAACCAAATATTACAACAAAATGTGCAAAGACTTGGAGTTAGAAAACCAAAAGGAAAGAACACATTCAGCATTTCACCATACTTATTCAACCTGTATGCTGAGCAAATAATCCGAGAAGCTGAGTCATATGAAGAAAAATGTAGCATCGGGATTGGAGGAAGACTCATGAATAACCTTGCTTGCTGAAAGTGAAGAGGACTTAAAATACTTACTGATGAAGATCAAAGACCATAGGCTTTGGTATGGATTGCATCTCAATGTAAAGAAAACAAAAATCCTCACCACTGGACAAATAAACAATATTCTTATCAGTGGAGAAAAGATTGAAGTTGTCAAGGCCTTTGTTTTTCTTGGATCAACCATCAACACTCATGGAAGCAGTAGTCAAGAAATCAAAGGATGTATTGCATTAAGCAAATCTGCTGCACATGATCTTTTTAAGGATGTCAGTTTGAGACTCAGGTAAACCTGATACAAGCCATGGTATTTTTTAATAACCTCATATGCATGTGAAAGTTGTACAGTGAATAAGGAACACGGTGGAAGAACTGATACGTTTGAGTTATGGTATTGGTAGAGAATATTGAAATTATCATGGGCTGCCAAAAGAATAAACAGATTTGTGTTGGAAGAAGTACAGCCAGAGTGCTACATGGAGGCCAGGATGCCCAGACTTCATCTCTCACATTTTGGACATATTGTCTGTAGAGACCAGTCAGTGGAGAGGGATATCATGTTTGGTAAGTTGGAGGGTCAGAGAAAAATAGGAAGACCGCCAGCAAGATAGATTGGCAAAGTGGCAGCATCTATGGGCTCAAGCATGGCAACAATTAGGTGGTTAGCCCAGATCAGGCAGTGTTTTGCTCTGTTGTGTGTAGGGGCACTATGAGTCAGTACCAACCCGATGGCGCCTAACAACAATAACAACATATCAATGGAAAAAAAGACTGACATTGTCAAAGACTTTATTTTTCTTGGATCAACCATCAACACTCATGGAAGCAGCAGTCAAGCAATCAAATGTATTGGATCAGGCAAATTTGATGCACAAGAGCTTTTTAAAGTGTTAAGGAGTAAAGGTACACTTTCTGAATCAAGCCATGGCATTTTCAGTAACCTTATATGCATGCGAAAATTGGACAGTGAATAAGGAAGACCATAGAAGAATTGATGCATTTGAGTTGTGGTGTTGGAGGAGAATATTGACGGTACCATGGACTGCCAAAAGAACAAACATATCTATGTTGGAAGAAGTATAGCCAGAGTGATCCTTGGAGGTCAGGATGGCCAAACTTCATCTCTCATACTTTGGACATATTATCAGGAAGGACCAGTAGCTAGAGAAGGAAATCATGTTTGGTTAAGTAGAGGGTCAGAGAAAAAGAAGAACCCCAACGAGAAGGATTGGCCCCGTTGCAGCAAAAATAGGCTCAGGTGTAGCAATGATTGTGAGGTTGGCCCAGGACCAGGCAGTGTTCCATTCTGTTGTTCATAAGGTTGCTATGAGTCGGTACTTAACTTGATTGCCCCTAACAACAACAACAATTTTATGTATCAATTTAGCAAGTCTATAGTGTTTAATTATTTGGTAAAATACTAGTTTAGATGTTCTTGTAAAGGTATTTTATTGATGTGATTAATATTTATTATCAGTTGACATTAAGTTTAAGAGATTACCCTTGATAGCCTTATCTGTTGTTGTTGTTGTTAAGTGCCATCGAGTCGGGTCCGACCCATAGCGACCCTGTACAGGGTTTCCGAGGGTGTAAATCTTTACGGGAGTAGAAAGCCTCATCTTTCTCCCGCGGAGTGGCTGGTAGTTTCGAACCGCTGACCTTAAGGTTCACAGCCTGATTCGTAACCACTACGCTACCAGAGCTCCTTGATAGCCTTATCTAGTCAGTAGAAATTTTTAAGAGTAAAAACTGACGTTTTGTAATATAGAAATCCTGACTAATTTTTCAGACTTGCCAACCCCACAACTGCATAAGTAAATTTCTTAAAATCAATCTCTTGATAAACAGATGAATGGATAAAATAGACAGATAAAAAGATAGATGAATAGAGTGATAGGCACAGAAATATATACATCCTACTGATTTTGTTTCTATGGAGAAACCCAACTATGGTATAATTAATAATGAAGTAGGTAGTATAAGTGATCACCTATAAATACTGGAATGAACCAATAAATTCCTAAAACACTATATCGGCTTTCACATTCTATGATCCATGTTATTGTATCTTTAAAGTGTTTTGAATGAATTCTCTTCTGTCCCACCCCAATGCATTCATATTTTCCAGGAATATTCTTTCCTCACGTCCCTAGTCCTTTTTCTATACAATTTCTATTCATCCTTCAAGACTTCTCTTACTAACACCATTTCAAGGAATCATGCCCTGACTTCCTAGAACAGAGCAGATCCTCTTGGTATATGATCTCATAAGTCACTGTTCTTTGGATTTTTAGCACCATTCATATTGCAGCTAAATAATTTCCTGTGAAATTACTTACAAAATGTTCCTTCTTTGCTTCAAGTTCTGTGAGGAGACATTATTTTGCTTACTACTGAACATCTAGCACCAAGTATTCTGATCCATAGAAAGTGTTCAAAAATATTTGTTGAATGAATGAAAATGTCAATTAAACTCCACTTGTTGATTTAAGGGAAATGGTTGTCCATGATAGGAGATGCAAATATCTCAAAGAGACCACAGTATGCTCATCACCTCAAAAATATCTCAGCCCCATAGGCAGGTGATTCCACTGTGGTGAAAAGAGTACTATGGAAGAGTCAAGGATGGATTAGGTATCAGAATCTAAATGAATGTAGGCAGGATAGTACAGTCACATTCTTTGTGACAAGAAAACAATCAGAGTGATGGCTTAACAATGATTCTGCATTGATTAATATACATTTGACCCTTCAGATCCATTCCTCCTCTTCTCTACCCTGCTTTATGTCCTGAGAAAATGTTTCCAGTGGATGATATCACATGGATCCTTTGTTGTTTAGCTTCATGTTGGGGACAGGCAATGGGAGATGCTAGCAGGACATCAAAGGGCAGAGTAGAGAAAGGTCAGAGAATTTATTTCCTTACTCACTCTTTGACTGGTTACAACTTGGTAATGTATTAGAGTGTGCATATCGTGTGCATATGTGTGTGCTGAGACATTGTGGTTTTCTTCTGTCTCAATTAAGAGTCTTTAGTCTCCAACTCTCCTCCAATTGTTGTGGTTTTTATTAAGTGCTGTCTATTCTATCTGACTGAGAATTACTGTACACAGGGTTTCTGAAGAGTGGCTGATGGGTTCTAATTACAAAAAAGCTGTGCAGATATAAGTACTCTATTTATGACACAAGGCACAAATAAAAATAATATATTACCTTTGTCTCAAACAGTCTACATGCTAACAAATACGTCTACAACAAACCAATACCAGTGACAGTCGTCAAAATACCAGTGAAATTTCTCTAGAGGTGCTTTGTAAGTTTAAAGAACTACTTCAGGCAACCAGAAATTTAATAAATTATTTTATTATGATTTTAAGTGGTAT
>NW_006408621.1:6570601-6572426 GCF_000296735.1 Chrysochloris asiatica
AGCTGTGGATCTAGCATAAGGTCCAGGGCATCAATTTCCAGCAGGCACAAGCGGAAAAATCACGATATAAAGGAAAATACTGTGAGTTAGGAATTGCTCCAGATGGGACTCCCTCTGCTGCCACCCTACCCGGGCGGAGTTCAGAGGGCAGGGCTACAGCCAGACTGGCACAGGGAACTGGCACTAAAAGCAGTGTAGTGACACTTACAAAAGGAGGTGCAGGGGATTCTACACATTTTTTCCTCCTCTTTCCTATCACGCCTTCTTTTCCCAGTCTGGACACCTTTAGGAGGGTGGGTGTGCACCCACCCCCTCCCAAAAAACGTCCAGCGCTGACCACACAGTTTTCCCATGGCACAAAGAGAAATAGCTTAGCGGCTACTTATGATGTCAGCCTTGGGGTTGCAGCCCTAAAATTAGCTTGTGCAGGACTCTTCACTCTGGCCTAGCTAGTAAGAAAAAAGCAGGCCCATCAGGCATGACTGACAAACCATATAAACAACCTGTAAAACCCAAACATAAAAGGATGGAACTATCTCGAGGATTACGCTGTACACACACAGATACCTAATTGAGCTTCAGAGACAAAAATCATAGACAATCTTTCTCCCATTAACTTCTCAATATCAATTTGTGCACTTCTACAGTGGTGACTAGAGGAGGGGCTTGAGCAAGCAGACACCCCCACCCAATGATGGAGGCTCCTATGGTGCACACACACTGCCTGTGTAGCAAGGCAACTAGACAGTTGGCCACGGTTTTATTTTTGTTTCAAAGTGGTGGTTTTTGTCTCTGCTTTTATATTGCTTCTGCTTTTGGTCCTTTTGATCACACATTTTTCCTGGAGGTGGGAGCTTTTTCTCCCTACGTTACCCAAGAAGAGACAGTAATCATGGCCATGTAGCCAAGCTACAAGCCCATAATAATCCACCATTGAGACAAGAACCAATAACAGCTTCACATTACATGTGAAAAGGGAAGCCTATCTCCTGATCATATCCACCAGGAGACACCCAATAAGCTTAATAACACAACAACAAACATCCATTCAAGCATTAAAAAACCCACACCACTACTAGAAATGGAAAACAAAACTCAACAAAAGATATCAAAACATGTCCAAAACCAGAAAACAGTAACTAAGAAAAAGGAGCTGGAGACAGACAAAGTCTCCCCAGAAGAGGAAGAGCAGGTTTTGGATTAGCCTGAGAAAGAGTTCAGAAGAATGCTCCAGAATTCAAATGTTCCGAAAAGGGGTGGAGGAAAACAAGGAAGAAGTCAGGAAAGTACTACAAGAACAATCAAACAAGATTGATACAGCATTGGAAACATATCAAAACCTGCAAAAAGAGGACCAGATGATTAATAATAAAATTATCAGAAATGGACAAGACACTCAAAAGGGAAAGGAGCAGAATAGAAGAGATGGAAGCCAGAACTAGCAAGCTGGAAGACAAATCTCTCAATACTGGTAAGACAGAAGAGCAAGTAGAAAAAAGGATAAAAAAAAAATTTGAAGAGAGTCTAAGATTCATGCTGGATAACATGCAGAGGAACAACATAACATCTTGAAAGACGAGAAGATAAACATTCAAGAGGCTGAACATACTCCAGGAAGAATAGACCCCCAAATAAAGTCACCAAGATATATAATAATCAAGCTCACCAAAAGTAAAGACAAGGAGAGAATACTGAAAGTGGCCAGAGAGAAAAGAAGTGTCATTTACAAAGGCAAGCAAATCAGATTCAGCTCTGACTTTTCAGCAGAAACCATGCAGTAAAGAAGGCAATGGGAAGACATATAGAAGACTATAAAAGAAAAAAA
>NW_006408621.1:6576766-6578217 GCF_000296735.1 Chrysochloris asiatica
TGGCAGCCGAGGGGCGGGCCTATGTGGTGTACCCTTTGGTTATTTGATGATTCATTGAGGGGATTGTAATCATTCTAATGAAATGAAATACAATAGGTTGAGTGTAAAGCTGATGTTCTCCCATGTACATGTACATATCACAATAAAACCTTTTAAAAAATAATAAAAATACTAGCAATGTCTCACCTATAAGGTCAGCAGCATCAGTTCTCAAGGTCAGATGTTATGATGTATACTATGTGATGCAACATTTGAAGCAGAGACTCACACTAGACCCAGAATTTAGATCTGTTCTCTTTTGATTATCATTAAAGGGATCTTTGCTTAATTTAAATATCTGGTCTATTATGTAACAAGTTAACATCTTATCTTATTTTAATCACTAAAGAATTTAGCAAAATGTGAAAATGAATAATGATAAAAATAGTAAATGACATCTCATATGTATGTTACTTTGTATGAGCCAGAAAATATATTATTGATTTTAATTATTTCAATTAATACTCAAGATAACACTATATAACATGAATGCTAATGTTACAAACTATGGACCACAAATTAGAGTAAATAACTCACTAAATATTACAGAGCTAACCCAAGAATTTGGATTTGAACTCATATTTATTTCATCTCAAATCAAGTATTCTAATCTTATATAAATCTCTTATCTAATCTGTTTATTTGTACTATGTGTAGGAAGAAAATAGGATATTATGATAGTATTCATAAGAAAAATTTCTGGAATAATATCAGCAAAATCTTGGAAAGAAGGTGCCATGTATGATAAATTCTTGTGTTCTATTTCTGCCTTGGCTCATCACTAAGTATTCATTTTAATCTATTTGTAATAAATCACTTCTATGCATGTTGCAAAAATGAAACTCAGTACCCAGCAAAAACAGGACTTCCTTACAGGAAAACCCCTTATGGAAAAAAATAATGGAAAATAAAAACAATAACACCAGACATTTCAATTAAAGTTTTATGTTTTATGAATCATGACAAATAAGGTTTTGGGTTCTCACAACACCAGACTCTAAGTGATTTTATAATGACCAATGTATACAATGATTTTCATTATTTATCAAGATGCATCCAGTTTATACAGAAATTAAAATGATTACTAATACCTTATTTATCAAATGTTGGAGATGAATTGTAAAGATACATTTCAAACACCATTGGTGTTCAGAAACTTGAAAATTAAGGCTAAATACATTAAGCCATAAAACAATGCCTTCAAGAGATTTTCTGGTCAAATTGTGGAATGAGTACAGATACTCATACATGATGGGTAGTATAAATTTGCTTCAAAATCATAGGAACTTTTTTAAACAAAAAAGTCAAAATATGAATAATATTATTTCTCAATATATCTCTTATCTATTGATTGAAAATGGTGTTTCAATTCTATCTTTTTAATCCTTCTCCCAAAGAATTTTGTATTTTTT
>NW_006408621.1:6579225-6601620 GCF_000296735.1 Chrysochloris asiatica
AGTCTCAATTCACTTGGAGCAACTGAGAAAGAAGTAAAGTCAAAAAAAAGGGAGGGGAAGAAATGGAATGTGTGGCTGGTGGTCTTCATAAACAACTGCCTATTTTATTATGACATCAGAACTGGATGGCCCCCGGCTGCCATTACTGAACATCTTGATCAATGGAGAAATGCAGATCTAAATTTCAAATCCTTATAAAAGCCAGACATTCTGGAGTCATAGGGACTGGATGAATCTTAAATCCCTGAAGTAATCTTTAAAACATAAACTGAAAAATACCTCTTGAAACCTTGTTAAGACAAACAAATGAAAAATACTGAGATTAACTAGTAACGAATGTCTTCCTTGAGCACTGTGCTCTTTTAAGATCTATGTATATGGGATCAAGGAGGTCTGGTGTGGCGCTGTGGGCTAATGCATCAGATTGCAAAGTCATTTGAACTGCAAGGTTGGTGGTTCAAGCTCACCAGCTGCTCCTTGGAAACCCTATACAGGGTCTTTATGGTTTGGAGTTGACTCGACGGCACTTAACAACAATATGGGATCAAACTGGCAACAGTAACTGAAAAGATTAGATGGGAAATCTAGGGGGCAATGAGTTTATGTTAGTTGAAGAGGAACAACTAAGGAAAGGAGAGTAAGGATGACTGCACAGCTCTAGGACTGTACTCAGTGTTTACTGCATTGCACATGCAGAAACCTTTGATTTGATGTATGTTCCGCTGTGTGCAGTCTCAGTAACAAAACAGCAACAACAATAACAAAACCCTAATATTATGTTTGTTGTTGTTGTTGTTATGTTCTGTGGAGTCGGTTCCGACTCACAGCGACCCTACACAGGGTTTCCAAGGCTGTAAATCTTTACAGGAGCAGACCGCCTCATCTTTCTCCCGTCGAGTGGCTGGTAGTTTCAAACTGCTGACCTTGCGGCTCGCAGCCCGATTCGTCCACTACGCTACCAGAGCAGGCATATATCATTTTCTCTAACTTTTTTGCTTCCTGATGTTTTTATTTTCCTGTTTACTGTGCCATCTTTAAGTAGTTCTGGCATTTCTTTAGGTCCTCCTTCCCCCCATTCCTTCTTAAAGTCTACTTTCAATATTTATGATTTGCCATTTCCACTAAATATAAGTTATCTTGTACTACTTTCTCAACAAAGAATTTCCATCTTCAATGAAGCCACAATTCCCTAGTATTTATAGAAATGCTAGCAACATGATGCCTTATTGTTTATAGAAGTTCTAGCAACTTTTTTTGATTTTTTTTTAGCAATTAAGTATTTCTAATTAAAATGGTTAATCATTTACAAAAAAAGAGGGAGATTTAAGAGGGTTTTATTCCCATAAAAATAACAAGACACAAGTACTGGGGAGGAGAATATTGTTTATAAATCCTGTAAAGAGCTGTGGACACAAAAACATTGAAACTAACTGAACTTTAGAGAGATGAGCTTTTCCAGGTAAGCAAAGAGAAAGGATATTTGCATAGATGGAGGCAGTTGTGGAAGCCTTCCAAAGGAATTATTTTGCTCACTGGATGGAAAAAACACGTGACACTTTTAATAAACTTATGAGTTGGCATGTCATCTATGAATCTATAGAAAGTCTATTGCAAAAATAATCTCTGACAAGTAAATCTCAAACACAGAAATTTCGCTGAGGAACAGAGGCTAAAAATGGGGTTGGAAATTTAAAAAAACTCACAGGCTTCCCGGTTTAAAGTTATGTAACCCTCAAGTCTTTAAAATACAATCACACAGTATTGAAAGTTCATAGTCTCACAGTCAATGTTTCCCAGACTGAGAGTCTTGAAATCTCATATTAGCTAATATGCTCATATATTTGTACTCTTGAGGCCTTGACATCTAATGGTCTTATACTGATATCATTTGAAAGACTTGAGATCACTTAGTTTGGACATCTTAGCAGTTTACTATGTTGTTTCCAAAGTTCTACTGACAAACCAGCCTGAACTTTCCTCAAACATTATGCAATTCAACCGCTGAATCAAAGATATTAGCACCATTGCAGCACCGAAATTTTAGGGCTGAAGTTAAAAGCAATAACATATCTTCTAGACATCTATTGATCTTATTCCAAAACTTCAATAGAGGTAATAAAGCTATAAAATTAAACCAAACAAGCTCAAATACCGATTTAATCCAAAGGGTAAACCTATACTTGAACTTCCTAAGAATAAAATGTTTGTTCAGACAAATAATCAAAATGAGTGAGAGAAGCAAAGAGGCAGGTAAATGTGAGTCAGAGGAAAGAAACAAAAATATTCACTATACATAGATGAGGAGATGATCCAGATGCCGGAAAAATATAAACCAGCTTTTAAACATCTATGATAAATATGATAAAGAATATGGTAATAGATTAATAAATTATGACAAATTCAAAAGTTATTAAAACACACATGGGAATCATTGCTGCAGAGGCTACTGAATAATACAAATTACTATTTTACTTAGGCCCTTAAACTATTCTGTAGTCTGCCCATTTATAATTTATCTCTATGGGGCTCTATGGGGTATAGTAATAACTAGCCTTATCTGTTTATGCCAAACAGATTTCAAATAATTAATTGCCTATTCATCTGTAAGTAATATAACCCTAGGTATTATTATGTTGTTGTTGTTGTTAAGTGCCATCGAGTCAGTTCCGACTCATAGCGACCCTGCACAGGGTTTCCGAAGCTGTAAATCTTTACGGGAGCAGAACGCCTCATCTTTCTCCTGCTGAGCAGCTGGTAGTTCGAACTGCTGACCTTGCAGTTCACAGCCCGATTTGTAACCACTATGCTACCAGAGCGCCAGTTATTATGGCTATCTTAATTCAAACACCATGAACTTTTATAGGTGCTATTGCAAGGTCGGCAGTTCAAGCTCACCAGCTGCTCCTCAGAAACCCTATATAGGGTCGCTATGGGTCGGAACCGACTACACGGTACTTCACAACAACAACAATAGTTCTTATAATTGCTCATGGCCTTACATCATCTATATTATTCTGCCTAGCCAATACCAACTACGAACATATCCACAGCCAGACAATCATCCTAGCTCAAGGAATACAGTCTATTGTTCCATTAATAGCATTATGGTGAATAATTGCTAGTTTGGCTAATTTAACTCTTCCCCCAACAATAAATTTTATCGGAGAGCTTTTTGTTAGCTTAACTATATTTTCATGCTTAAATATTTGTATTCTCCTCATAGGACTTAATAGATTATTAATTACAGCATTATTTTCATTACATACGTTAATTGCCACATGATAAGAAAAAATTACTTACCATTTATTAAAGAAATAAAATATCTTTAATTAAAAAATTACTAAATGAGATTTTTACTGTTAGGCACCATCAAATTGGTTCTGACTCAGAGTGACCCTATGTGTAACAGAAGGAAACTTTATCCATTCCCATATTATCCTCACAACCATTGCTATATTTGAGCCCATTTCTACAACCACTGTGTCAACTTATTTCATTGTGGGTCAATGTATTGTGAAAAATTCTTAAGATGGCCTATCTTCAGTAATAAAGGGCTCATGAGATTGCTAGACCAGCCAGACATAGATTGTTTATTCATATGTATATGTAAGTGGGAGGGATATGTAAGTGGGAGGGAAGGGAGGAAAGAAATCTGTTCTAGGACTAAGAACTTTAAATAAGAATACAGTCATTAAGACCATGGGCGAGCCATTTTGGCTTCTTTGTGGGGAGGGATAACAGACATGTCTGGTAGAATTGTGCTGGGTAGAATTGTAAATGGAGAACTGGAACCAGAGAAGGGGCTTTTTCAAGACAAGGGAATAAAACTGTGTGTGGGCCAGCCATGCAGTGTGTCTTTCTGTGTCTACTGGGATGGGTGCCAGATTTTGCAAATTTGAATAAAGAAAACCTCACTCTGAATACAGGTTGGATTACTTGAGCATTTGTCAGTATAGATGATGTTTCTCACACTATTTTGTACTGATTTTCTACTTCACCAAGCATGATGTCCTTCTCCAGTAACTAGTCCTTTTTGACAACATGTCTAAAGTATGTGAGATGAAGGTCTCACCCATCTTTGCTTCTAAGGAGTTTCCTGGATGTACTTCTTCCAAGACAGATTGTTCATTCTAGTGGCACTCCACAGTATAGTCAATATTTTTTTCCAACACCATAAATCAAATGCATCAATTCTGTCAGATTAAACACACTTTATGATATGATGAATCAATGTGAAGAAAGGTCAATGGAAATCTTTAAAATGCAAGTATGCTGAGAGAAAAATAAGAAATGGAGAATAAATGATATATGGGCAGTATTGAGAGTTCTAACGTATATGTAATTAAAGCTCCAAAAGAAGAGAAGAGAAAGTAGAAACAATTATAAAAATACTTGCTATTTTCTCCATATTTGATTTTTTAATGTTAACTGAAAAAAATCAGCTAAGCCCACCAGTAATAAATGTAAAGAGTATTATGTAGTTATATCAAAGTCAAACTGCCAAAAATAAAGACAGAATGAAATCTGAAAAGAAGCAAGCAATAAAAAGATATATTTCATAAAAATAAAGAAAAAATAAGAATGACAGTTGACTTATTTATAGGAACCATAGAAGAAAAGGAAATGACACTTTACAATAGACAAACAAAAACCCTGGCAACATAGTGTATAAATGCAGTGAAAATAGATTTCAAAAAGTGTTGGTAAGGAGGGATGGCAGTAAAAATGGGGAAGTAAAGAGTTCCTAGGTACCATTCCTCCTCAGAAATACACACACAAAGAGGAAAAGTCTGTCAAAATCAGCTTTCTCAGTACTGTGAAAATATTCAAAGGTCGTCTTATGCTCGGTTCTCTAGAGGAGCAAAATCAATGAAGTTCTACATGTGTAGATACAGAGAGGTTTATATCAAGGAAAGAGTTCATACTGCTGTACAATCGGGCAAGACTAAATCTGTGAGCCAGATGTTAGGTTGGAAGCATCTCCTGACTCACATAGTGGCAGAGGCTGATGAACCCAAGATCAGCAGTTCAGACAACAGGCTTCTGGCTGCAGAGGTGAGTGAATCCAAGGCTATCAGGTGAGATGTCAGCTGCTGATGACTTCAGATCGGCAGGTAAGAGAGCAGATTTCTGGTTTCTGAAGCAAATAAACCCAAAGTCAGCAGGTAAGATGGGCAGGCTGCTTATGACCCCCAGGATTGGCAGGTAATATGGCAGGCTGCTAGCTCAAGTCCAAAGAATCAGAGTTCCGATGATGAGCCAAATGCAGGATCCAAATCTAACAAAAAGCAAGCCAGTTTTCTGCAGCATCCACGTATATTGGAAACAGGCCACACCTCTGATGAAAATTCCTTACAATTGAGTTGTTGCTTACAGCAGAGCTCATCATGGAGGATTACTACATCATAACTGCCAAACCACTGAGCTTCCTGACCCAGCCAAGTTGACACAAAACCTTAACTATTACAAAGTTCTACAGCAACCAAGCAAATATTAAATCAAGAAAAAGACAACATTAAGAGTAAGATAACTTTGTGGCATATTAGTGTAAACTTGTACCATCATTCCATGCTGTGAAGATGACCTTGGAGGTGGCAACCATGTTCCCAGGAATGTTTTGTTATCAAGTCAAGTCAATTTCGATTCATAGCTAACACTGTACAGGATTCCCAAGAAGCAACACTGTATAGGGTTTCCTAACTTGTGGTTAACAGTCCAGCGCTTATCCTATAACACCATACGAGGAATGTTGTTGTTGTTGTTGTTATGTGCCATGGGGTCGATTCCAACTCATAGCAACCCTGTACAGGGTTTCCGAGGCTGTAAATCTTTATGGGAACAGAAAGCCTCATCTTTCTCCTGCGGAACAGCTGGCAGCGAGGTTACTTTACTCCCAAGCAATAGTGTTTCTCTGATTTGGACTATCTGGGAACTCCCTGAAAAAATAACAACTTCGAACCAACTCACATTGACCCTATGTACAACAGAACGAAACACTGCCCAGTCCTGGGCCAGTCTCACAATTGTTGTCATACTTGAGCCCATTGATGCTGTCACTTTGCCAATCCATCTTGCTGGGGGTCTCACTCTTTTTCTCCGACCCTCCACCTTACCAGACATGATATGCTTGTCCAGCGACTGACCCCTCCTGACAAAATATCTGAAATATGAGAGACGAAGTTTTGCCATCCTAGCCTCCAAGGACTCTCTGGCTGCACTTCTTCCTACACAGATCTATTGGTTCTTTTGGCAGTTTGTGATACTTTCAATATTTTCCTCCAACATCATAACTCAAAAGCATCAATTCTTCTACAGTCTTCCTTATTCATTGTCCAGCTTTCGCATGCATATGAGGTTATTGAAACTATCACGGCTTGGGTCAGGTGCACCTTAGTCCTCAAGCTGACATCTTTGCTCTTCAACATTTTAAAAAGGTCTTGTGCAGCAGATTTGCCTAACGCAATACAAAGACAGCAATTGAGGCAAAACAATAGACTTGCATAAAACCTGAGAGGGAAATCTGGAGAGAGAGTTACTTTGGGAAATTGTTATTGTTAAGTGCTGTCAAGTCAGTTCTGACCCACAGAGACTCTATGTAGGGTTTCCAAAGAGTGGCTGGTGAATTTGAACTGCTAACCTTATGGAGCCTTGTGGTCGAGTGCTTATTCCATTTATAACAGGAGATCTAGAAAATGATACACACACCCAGGTCAAGACATACTCAGAAGAGACCTGAGAAGAAGGTAGATTTCCATCTCCAGTTGTTAGGTTTCATATAAGCAAGAAGAGAAGAAAGTCTAAAGCAGAGTTAGTAAAGAACAAATCCACAAAGATAGGGGACTTGTTTGTTTGACTATTAGCATTTAAGGAAATCTCTGTGAAATCACTGACAAGATAGAGACTTTAGAGATGACACAAAACAAAAAATACAGATTTTACAAATAATTTCAAAAATACACCAAACAAACAATCCCCAGTGAATGTTTTTTGTGAACTCTGAATTGGGAGACAAATCTAATTTCCAGAGTTACCTTTAATATTCAAAATGTCTAATTCTTAAGACAAATTTAAAAGCCTTGTCAAAAAACAAACAAGTAAAAAAAGAAAAAAACAAAGGCAAGAAAAAAGGCCTATTCACAACAAAAATAAATTCACAGAAAGTATCTCTGAAAAAGCAGAGACATAGATCTTGCTAGAAAAACAACATTAAATTAAATGTCTTAAATATATTCTTAAAGAGATAAAGGAATTCGTGGCCTAAGGACAAAGGAAATTAGGATACTTACATCTCAACAAATGGAGAGTATCAACATAGGAAAAGAAACTAGTTTTTAAAAAAGGAAGAAAGGAAAGTCTGTAGCTGAAAGGTATGATAACTAAAATGCAATACCAACAGCATTTTGTACACACTGAAGAAAGATCAGTGACTTGAAATTAAGTCAGTTGAAATTATCCAATGTGTGGAGCAGATGCAAAAAAAGAATGAAGAAAAATAAATAGCAACTTCGTCATAATCAACCAGAGTGTATTCCAGGTGTGGAAGATTGACTCAACATTTGAAAGTCAAACATTAAAATGCACCATATTAAAAAAATATAAAAAAATAAAACAAAAGGAAAACTTATGTTTATCTAAGTTTATCATAATAGATATCATAACATGTCATAATGTTTATTATAGCAGATACAGAAAAAAACATTTTATAAGAATACATTTTTGATAAATATGCTCTAAAAATTAGTAATGAAAGTCAACTTCCTTAAGCAGATAAAAGACACCTATTTTAAAAAGACAATAATCTATGCCTAACAGGGTCGCTATGGATCTGAAACGACTCGATGGCACATAGCAACAACAACAACGTTATTTTACTTTGATAGTGAAAGACTGAATATGACCCAACCCCGGCCCCTAGGACTACTAACTGAATGATTTGCAATTCAAATTCACCAACCACTACCTGAGGCAGAGGAAGCTGTCAGCTCCTGTGAAGATTTACAGTCTCAGAAGCCCTGTGAGGCAGAATTGACTCAATGGCAATGGCTTTGGATTTTGGTTTGAAGCGAAAAAACCATTTTTATCACAATTTCTATTCAATTATTATGTATTTGTATGTATATATTTATATAATGAATAATTTATACAGTTGTAGCCCAGGCAATTAGTAAACAAAAAATAAAGGGCACACAAATTCTTGAGGAAAAAAATTTCTTCAAATTTCTCTGTAGATTCAACATGATCACAATCAAATCCCATTAAATTTTTGTAGAAATTGATATTCTAAAATTTGGTTGTTGCTAGATCAAATATTGTTTATGCAAAGACATTGAACTATTTGTATCATAACAAGATGTCCTATTGATGACTGCAAAAAATGGGAATCCCAGAACACTTAATTGTACTCACATGGAATCTATATATAGGCCAAGAGGCCGTGGTTCAAATAAAACACAATGACACTGCATACTTAAAGATGAGGAAAGGTGTGTTCAAAAAAATCCCATCTACCATTGAGTTCAATCATTCATTGCAATGATCACATATAACTTAGATATCATACTCAAAGGTATGGGATTTATTAGGGAAGTTAACAGTTTGCAATCAGAAAATGCTCAGGGCACAGTTCTTTCAATTAGGACAGTCTCTTCTTTGCTCTGCCCAAAGTCAGGTCTTTCTCTGGCCCTTGACCCCTTAAACTGGACTCCACCCTGCTCAATAATGTTGTTGTTGTTGTTGTTAGGTGCCATCGAGTTGGTACCAATTCATAGCGACCTTATGCACAGCAGAAAGAAACACTGCCCGATCCTGGGCTAACCTCATGACTGTTGCCACACTTGAACCCATTGATGCTGCCACTTGGCCAATCCATCTTGTTGGGGGTCTTTCTCTTTTTATCTGATCCTCTATTCTACCAAACATGATATCCTTCTCCTGCTACTGGTCCCTCCTGACAATATGTCCGAAGTATGAGAGACGAAGTTTGGCCATCTTGGCCTCTAAGGAGCACTCTGGCTGTACTTCTTCCAACACAGATTTGTTTGTTGATAAATGCCCACAGGGTAAACAATGTTACCACAAGCCTCAACCCTAAGGCTCTCAGCTCTAACTCTGAGAGTCAGCAAACCAAGCTCCCTCACTTAAGTGTTTGGAGGCACCCCAATCTGTAAGCAAGCCTCCTAATCAAAGCCATACACCTGGATTGCTCCGTGGGCTGGGAAGCCCAACATTCTGGTCCTCTGGTTCTTGGTTCTACTGTAGCTGCTTCTCTACTACTGATGGTCCGGGTTTTCTGCTTCCAGATCGAGGAAGATCTCCCCCTCTACTTCTGAAATGGCTTATTTTATACCTACTTCGCAGTTCCAAATTTTCACAATGAATCCTGTTAACAATCATTCTCAACCGGATAATATAATCCAAGAGCATTTTCTCCAACCTTCTCTTACCCAGACCAATAAGACAAAGAAGTCATTTGGCGGGAGTTATGAAGACTGCGGCTGGAAGAAACATAGAAGTAGTTCACTGCACCACAGTGTCCATGAGGGTTGTATTGTTTCACCATATTTATTCAGTCTGTATGCTGAAGAGAAACAAGAAGCTAGACTATATGAATTAGAATGCAGCATTCGGATTAAAGGAAGACTCATTAACAGCCTGTGATATGTAGATGGCACAATCTTGTTTGCTGAAAATGAAGAGAACTTGAAACCCTTACTGAGAGAGATCAAAGATAATAGATTGCCTTTGGTATGGACTGTACCACACTGAAAAGGAAAAAAAGAAAGTTCTCACACTGGATCACTAAACAACATGATGATAAACAGAAAAATATTGAACTTTTAAGGATTTCATTTTACTTGATCAAGGATCAATGCCCATGAAAGCAGCAGTTAATAAATCAAATGACATTGTATTTGGCACTGCAAAAGAACATTTGAAATTGTTACAATATAAAGATGTCACTTTGAAGACTAAGGAGTGCCTATCCCAAGCCATGGTGTTTTCAATTGCCTCATATGCCTGTAAAAACTGGACAATGAATAAGGAACACTGAAGAATTGGTGTCTTTGAATTATGGTGTTGGCAAAGAATATTAAATATAGCATGGATTTATTGAAGAACATACAAATCTGCACTGGAAGAAGTATAGCTAGAATGCTCTTTAGCAGCAAGGATGTAAGACTTTTTCTCAAGTACTTTGGATATAGTATCAGGAGGAACCAGTTGCTGGAGGACATCATGCTAGGTGAAGTGGAGGGTCAGTGAAAAAGAGGAAGACCCTCAACAAGATGGATAGACACAGTGACTGCCTAGTATAAGAGTTGGTGTTTTATATACATTATAATCATCTTACTTTATAAACGCAGAAAATGAGTAGATAAGTACTGAGGATCTAAATCACAGAGTGACAGAGGAGATGTTAAAACCCAGTTCAGTCCCCGGCCCAAGTAAATATTCTGTCAAACATTTAATGCTTACGTCATAATATCAGGGAAGAACTCTTGTTGTTGTTGTTGTGTACCGCAGAGTCAGTTCAGACTCATAGCAACCCTGCACAGGGTTTCCGAGGCTGCAAATCTTTATGGGAGCAGAAAGACTCATCTTTTCTCCAGCAGAACAGCTGATGGTTTCGAACTGCCGACCTGGAGGTTAGCAGCTCAATTTGTAACCTCTCGGAGAGAGAATATGGTCCTCATGGCTCAAGTTTCTGAATTTGCTTTGAAACTCCAGGGTGAGTTTTTTAGAAAAAGTTTATGAAATAGTTTGAGATATTCTGATGAAATTGCTATTAGTACAAATCACTTTCCCCACACTAATAGAACAAATTATACCAGCAGACAATAGTTTCCAGGCAAGGTCAATGAAGTGCAATTCCAGATATCCTGCCATTTAACAGCATCTTCTGCCTTTTAATTTTCTTGATTTATAGCATGAATAATGTTTATCACCACCCATTGGACCAGGCTAATTACAGGATTCATGTACACACACAAACACACACACACACACAGCCCACCCCATCTTGCTGATGGCAAGAGACTAGAACTATACGTCTCTACTATTTGGTTTCCTGGTGAAAACAAGATTGACAACAAAAATTGCATTGCTTTAGGAATCATCTTCATGCTGATAAGATTTTCTTTTTTTTTTGCTTTGAAGGTTTGACTGTTACATCCAATGGCTTCTTTCTCTCTTATACAATTACCTTGTTTTAAGGAGCTCTGGTAGCATGTTGTTGTTGCTGTTAAGTATGGTCCAGTCAATTCTTGTACAAATGTGGGGTGTTTTCAAGTGATTAAAAAACCCTTTTCGTTTTCATTCATGTAATGCCTAAATTCTTGCATATATTTATGTTGGCCTTTTAGTTTTGTTGTTAAGTGCCATCAAGTCGGTTCTGACTCATAGAGATCCTGAATATGGTTTCCAAGGAGCCACCAGTAAGCTTGAACCACAGACCTTGCAGTTCAGTGCATTAACCCACAGTCTCACACCAGGACTCTAGTCTATATTTAATTACAGTTCATTCTACAGACTTCATAGTCCTGGAACTCTTTATTTATTTTTACAACTATCTTGATTTTAAGGAGCTCTGGCAGCATGTTGTTGTTAAGTGCTGTCGAGTCGATTCCAAACCATAGCAAGCCTGTATAGGGTTTCCGAGGAGCAGCTGGTGAGCCTGTACTGCTAACCTTGCAGTTCAAATGGCTTTGCAGTCTGGCACATTAACCCACAGTGCTACAGCAGGACTCTTAGCATAGTAGTTAAGAATTGGGCTGCTAACCTCAAGGTCAGCAGTTCAAAACTACCAGCTATTCTGATGAGGCTCCTGCGAAGATTTATAGCCTCGGATACTCAGGACAGCTATGAACAGGAATTGACTCCACGGCACACCACCACCTTGTTTTTAAATGCATTATTTTTCCCTTGAAGTCTAGTATGACACTGTACAATAAACACTGGACTGCTAAACACGGGGTTGGTGGTTGAAACCCACCATCAACTCCTTGGAAACCCTATAAACAGCTGCTATGAGTTGGAATGGAATCATAAAACCAAAAGGGAAGAACACCCTCAGCATTTTTAAAGCTGGGGGAACTGAAGAAAAATTTCAAGCCTTGACTTTCGTTATTGAAGGATTCTCTGGGCAAATTATTGAATGATGCAGAAAGTATCAAAAGAAGATGGAAGGAACACACAGAGTCACTGTACTAAAAGGAAATGGTTGATGTTCAACTGTTTCAAGAGGTAGCATATGTTCAAGAGCCAATGATATTGAAGGAAGAAGTCTAAAGTGCATTGAAGGAATTGGCAAAGAACAAGACACCAGGAATTGATGGAATAAACATTGAAATCTTACAAGAAAGTGAGGTGACACTGGAGGCACTCACTCATTTCTGCGAAGAAATTTAGAAGACAGCTATCTGGATGACTGATGGAAGAGATCCTTATTTGTGCCCATTCCAAAGAGAGGTGACCCAACGGAATGCGGAAATTATCGGAAAATATCTTTGATATCCTATGCGAGTAAAGTTTTACTAAAGGTATTACAGAAATGGCTGCAAGCATACATTGACAGAGAACTTCCAGAGGTTCAAGCCAGATTCAGAAGAGGACATGGAATGAGGGATATCATTGCAGAAGTCCAATGGACTTTGGCTGAAAGCAGAGAATACCAGAAAGATGTTTACCTGTGCTTTATTGACTACACAAAGGTTTTTTTGTGGAACATGATAAGCTATGGACAACATCGTGAAGTATGAGTATTTCTGAACACTAAATTGTGCTCATGAGGAATCTGTACATGGACCAAGAGGCAGTTGTTCGAACAGAACATGGAACACTGAATGGTTAAAAATTAAGAAAAGTGTACGACAGGGTTGTATTCTTTCACCATACTTATTCAATTTGTATGTTGAGCAAATAATCCAAGAAGCTGGGTTATATGAAGCAAAACATGGCATCAGGATTGGAGGAAGACTCATTAACAATCTGTGATATGCAGATGATACAACCTTGCTTGCTGAAATTGAAGAGGACTTAAAATACTGATGAAGATCGAAGACCACAGCCTTCAGTATGGATTGCATCTCAATGTAAAGAAAACAAAAATCTTCACCACTGGACCAATAAATGACATTTTTATCAATGGAGAGAAGACTGAAGTTGTTGAGAACTTCGTTCTTCTTGGATCAACCATCAACACTCATGGAAGCAGCTGTCAAGAAATCAAGCGACGTGTTGCATTTAGCAAATCTGCTGCACAAGACCTTTCTAAAGTGTTGAAGAGCAAAGATATCAGCATGAAGACTAAGGTGTGCCTGACCCAAGCCATGGTATTTTCAATAACCTCATATGCATGTGAAAGCTGGACAGTGAATAAGGAAGACCATAGATACATTGATGCATTTGAATTATGGTGTTGAGTTATTGAGAGTACCAGGGGCTGCCAAAAGAACAAATAGAACTATGTTGGAAGAAAAGCAGCCAGTGTTCCTTGGAGGCCAGGATTGCCAGACTTTGTCTCTCATACTTCGGACATGTTGTCAGGAGGGACCAGTTGCTAGAGAAGAATATCATGTTTGGTAAGGTGGAGGGTCAGAGAAAAAGATGAAGACCCCCCAGCAAGATGGTTTGGCAAAGTGGAAGCATCAATGGCTCAAGTGTGACAACAATTGTGAGGTTGGCTCAGGACCAGGCAGTGTTTACTCTAGTGTGCATTAGGTCATTATGAGTTGCTACTGACTTGATGACACCTAACAACAACAATAACATTGCGTTGGAAATGACTCAGTGGCATTTGAGCAGCAATCTTTCTTTCAGTCTTAATCTCTTGAACTAGATTTGTTATCCTCATTCTCTTCTCCTCCCTTTGACGTCTCCATTTCTGTCTAATTTAATGGTGATGTTTTTCCTGTCATTTTGAGTAGCTCTGAAGTTCCATTAGGATGTGTTTGTCATGTTGCAGTGTTTTCTTTGCAGACCCCATTCATTTACACCTGTTTATCATTCTTCCTTATGCAGATATACAGGTTTGCATCAGGCAATCTCACTTCTTGTCCTTAGCTCTACTAAACATGAGATTCTTTTCCTGGAATTTCCAGCATCCACTTCAAACACAATGGGTCTAAATTGAAATACAGCATCTTCCCCTCAGAAAAACCACTCTTCATTTACATCTGACCATTTTCCAATCACACAATAGACTTAAAAAAGCGAAACAACATTGTTTCATTATGAATTAATCAGACTTCAGTTTCTATCAGTTTTGTTTTTTCCCCAAAACCTTGTTGTATCAGAGACCAGCCTTGAGCAGCTAGAGGAACAGAAGATACTTATTGAAAGAAAAACCAGCAGGAAAAATCAAAAACAATAATGGCAGTCTGATAGGCTACTACAACAGCAAGCAAGTTGTTTGCTGGGGCGTCATCCAGGCAAGCAATCAAGTTCCTTCACGACAAACCCCTTTACAAGACTGAAACTCAAAGGGAACACACGAGCAGGCATGTAAGCTTGCTGGTGACTATGTTAGTCTTCTGGTGAATGGAAGTGAGGGAAAAGCAACAGTGAAGATGTGGGCTGAGTCTGACCACGACTCCCGTCGACCTGGAGTATGGTGAGACCTGGTTGGCCCAAAGTGTGGTGAGACCTGAGGACTCCTGAGCCCAATGACAAGGATATAGCCACAGAGGGCTAGAGCTGAGAGTGAAGCATCCAGCTGACATGAAGTGAGGGAACATGCACAAGAACACCCAAACTTACAGACAGTACCCTTTTGACCTAGCTTTGATGGTTGGATGATCAGAACTCCACTAGAGGAATATCTAATATATATATATATAAAGAAAACAAGTGTAAATCACTACAATTTTATGAACTTGACCTACACTCATGGATATAGTAGCTTAAAATACCAAACAAGAGGGAAGGAATCTTCACAGCATGGATCATTCCCATCCCCTCTGTACACAGGGTTGATAGGGATGGGCAACTTAGACATCGGCTACCTAAAATGGGGGGTATGGGGCTATAAAGGCTTGAAATGACTGGCTTACAAGTTTTCAAGAGGGAGTTTATTTTCAGAGTGTGTGGGGTAAGGTAGAATCCCAACTGAGTGGTTTTCATGCTGTCTAGACAGGTCTGGTGAAAGGAGATGGGAATAAGACTCTTATGATTCAATAGTGAGTAATTGTTACCATGACTAATTGCAATTGCCCCAACTGTAAAAGTAGAATTTTTATATGTAAAATGGGGGAGTGGTTGATCTTGCAGTACAGGAATGGAATATCCTGGGACCATCAAGGGAGAAGAGCAGGAGCAGAGTGTGGGACCCTATCCAGAGAAGCATGGACACCAGAGATGGAGGCAGAGATGATGATGTGGAGGATGGAACAGCTGAGGACTCTAGACTCATGGAGGGAGAGGGGCTATGTGCTGGCGGCCGGGAACAGGCTTGCAGGGTGTTCCCTTTGGTTGTTTGAATGATTGTACATTCCTGAGTGTTTTGGTGTACATCCAACACAAACAAACAAACAGTGGGGATAGAAGCAAATACTGTTGAATGATGATGCATAGAAGGGATTGTAATCATGGCAATGAAACAAAATATGATAGGAAGAGTATAAAACTGATATTCTCCCATGTAAACTATCGCTCACTTCACAATAAAAACTTAAAACAACAACAACAAAAGCCTTGTTGTATTTATCACTTCGTTTTTTCCTAATAACACCATTCTACTTCAGATCTTACCTCCTCAAAATAATATTATTTTTATAGGCTTTTTGCTGGTCTCTGCTTTTTGTGTATCTCTTGAACAACAACCTACATTCTACTACAGATGTGACTTTATACACCACTGCCTTCCTCATGGGTACTTCTCCTCAAAACCATCAGTGTAGGCCCACTATCCACATAACAAATTCCACTCTTAATATGGCACTGAGATCCTCCACAAGCTGATAGTAACTTGATTCAAATTTATTCATGAATGAATATTTCATTCAAAAAATATTTGTGCCAGGCTCTATGCTGGTTGCTTGAGATATATCAATGGGTGTGGGAAAGCAAGGGCAAAATCCTCTTTGCCTTCTTTCAGTTTTTATTCAAGTGAGGTGTTATTAAATGCCTTTGAGTCAGTACCAACTCATAGCAACCCTGTATAGGATTTCCAAGGAGCAGTTGGTAGGTTTGAACTGCTGACATTGTGGTTCAAAGTCCAGTGATAATCCTATAGTGCCACACCAGGAGTCCATAGTGAGGTGTAATGAACAATAAATAATATTTAAGAAAATAAATTATGCAGTATGTAGCAAAGTAAGGTATGAGCAAAAATGAAAACAACAATAATAAAAAACTCAAAATGCTCAACATGGGTGGGTTGCACTTACAAATACTATGGTCAGAATAGCCCTTAGTGAGTAAAAGTATGAAGGAGGTGAATAGATTTCAAATAAAAGTAAAGACACCCATTTAACTACATAGACATGATGAAAGGAGAAAGTAGTAGTAGCTGAGTTAAAAGGTGCCAGATTTCAGATCATTCCAAGATTTTAGACTATTTTGAGGCTTCAAGTTTTTACACTAGGTGAAAATGGGAGTGGTTGGGATGAAGATCAGAAAATAAGATGAGTTTGCAAAATAAATAGAGACCCAACTGGGGATGTATAGTGGGTAATTGGAAAAGTTTAGAAGAAAGGTCAGGGTTCGGGATATATATGATGCCTTGCCAGTATTCACAAGGTATCTGAAACCATGAAATTGAATAAGACTGCTGAAGAATGAGTTATGGGACATTGTAGAAGTAGGAACAAAGGAGACACCCACCAGCAATGGATGTATAGAATAAATGATCACAGACATCATGAAAATCTGAGGAAGAAAGAGTCCTGGGGTTCAAATGAACATAAAGAGTGATCTAATATGTAAACTGCTGTAGATTTCACTTAAGGAAGATGAGGACTGGAAATTGATAGTTAAATTTAGGAACCATTGGAAGACTTTACAACAGAATGGAAGGCTAAGATATAGACAATATTTTTTTCAAGAAATATTGCTGCAAAGAGGAATGGAGAATCAGCTGGACATAGAAATGGAGTCAATATAGGAGATATTTTTAACATGGGAAATTATTAGTATGTTTGTATGCTCATGGGAATTAGCTAACGAAGAAAAAAAATCGTGATGTAGAAAATGTGAAAATTGTCAGAGAAGATTCACAAAATAGGCAAGGGGGAGATATGTTAAATGGTTTGGTTTAGATGGAAGCCTAACATTAATCACCTTAGAGAGGGCTCCATCCCATGAACCCACTTGCCACCCATTTTACAGGCAGTACTTGATTAGTCTATCCCTCAAAAGAGACTGCCAGGCACTTGGAGGAAAGACACTGTAGATTAACATTTTTCCTAGTCTGTATTTAGCATGATACTCACCAAAAGGCAACTGCTCAAAAAAAAAAAAAAAAAAAGAATCACTCAAAAAACAAAAGGTGAATCAAAAAGGGAATTGGGTATCATAAAAGTACCCTCAGTTGCTACCTCAATCCTTTCTTTACTACTGGTCCTAAACATACCAGATTTTAGCACATATATATTTTTTTAAATCAGAATCCTTAATCTCTTTCAACACTGACTTCAAATAAATTTCTCATTAAAATAAACATAATAAAATAAACATCTCATTAAAAATTCAAATGTTTACTTTGCTCAGATAATAGTTTGGAATAATAACCAGCTATTGTTTGGATGAATACCATTCTTTATTTTACCCATGAATATTTGAAAACGGTTTGTATATTCTAGTTGTTGTTGCTGTTAAGTGCCATTGAGACAGTTCTGACTCAAAGTGATTCTGTTTAGGGTTTCCGAGGAGTGGCTGGTAGGTTTGAAGTGCTGCCCTTGTGGTTCAAACTGACCTTGTGGTCAAGCATATTATCCTGCAGAACCAGATGACACATTTTCCCCAATGAATCTTATACTGCTGAATACATACATCTTTAATAAGGTAAAAAAGTTGAGCCTTAAATGTAGTTATATAAAATCATATTTATGATCATATATTTTTCAAGATTCTTTAAAAACTTTTATTAATCTTACTGAACTTTGTTGTTGTTGTTGTTAGGTGCTGTCGAGTCGGTTCCGACCCATAGCGACCCTGAACAGGGTTTCCGAGGCTGTAAATCTTAGGAAATGTTATAATTGCAGCTATAAGTTGAAAATCTTCTTTGTCAACCTACTCTTAGAAGAAGAAAAGGAATGCAAAGAAATGCATTTGTCAACTACAGTTACCTGGTTAATACCCAGTCATGGGAAATACTATTGCTTTTATGTCAGAAAAATCACTTCTAGGTCCCTAGTGAATGGATGGAATAAAAATTGAAATCTTTCAAGAAAGTGAGGCGACACAGGAGGGACTCACTCATCTCTGCCAAGAAGTTTGGAAGACAACTATCTGGCCAACTGATTGGAAGAGATCCATATTTGTGCCCATTCCAAAGAGAGGTGACCCAACGTAATGCAGAAATCATAGGACAATCTCTTTGATATCTCAAGCAAGTAAAGTTGCTAAAGGTAATACAGAAATGGCTACAATCATACATTGACAGAGAACTTCCAGAGGTTCAAGCTGGATTCAGAAGAGGCCGTGGAACGAGAGATATCATTGCAGATGTCCGATGGAGTTTGGCTGAAAGCAGAGATTATCAGAAAGATGTTTACCTATGCTTTATTGACTACACAACAGGTCCCTAGTGATGTTTTCCTATCCTTGAGTATGCATTCAGCTAATTAGTTAGGAAATGATACCCTTATGCTGATCTTGCATACTTTTACTACAACCTCTCTACTCTTTCCTTCAAAATCTTTGTTTTCTTTTATTTACCAGGGTGAATCAAAAATTATGCACACTCTGGCTATTGTTAAAATGCCCATCTACTGACCATGCACTTGAAATAATTCTGTTGAATAGAAAAGTGATAATGGGTTATGTGGAAATGTATTTGCAAATTAGCCATTGCTCTGCTTATGAAATAAGCCATGACAGACTTGGGTTTCAAAAATTTTGTGTGAGATGGGTACTGAAACAACTCACGGAAGAGCATAAACAGAAGCCTTTGGACATCTGCAAACAAAATTTGGACCGATACTCCAAGGAAGGTAAAAGTTTCTTTAAAAAAATTCCTACTGGTAATGAGACATGGATTCATCACTATGAGCCTGAAAAAAGATGACAGAATATGGAATGAAAATATCCTGAATCACCAAGCAAGAAAAAGCTCAAAAGTCAACTATCAGCTGGAAAATTGATGTTCATAGTTTTCTGTGATTCTCAAGAACCAGTATTGGAACATTATTAGGAAAAAGATTTAACAATCAATAGCGATTATTACAGTGAGATGCTCACTGAAGAGCTAAAATCTAAACTTCCAAGTAAACATAGAGGACTGCTATCCAAGAATGTTGTGATCTTGCATGACAATGCATGTCTATACATCTCTGCCCACACTACTGACACTCTGCAGAATCTTCATTTTGAGGTGTGAAAGTATCCTCCCTATAGTTCTGATTTTGCTCCATGGGACTTTCACCTGTTTGGTCCCCTGAAAGCAGCCTTTGAGGACAAAGATTCACCTTTAATGAAGAAGTGAAGACAGCAGTGCTCAGCCTACGGGGAATATGAAAGTTTGTTGACACACGGACAAAGTGTACTGAAAAGCAAGGAGATTATGTCCAAAAAATGATGTGTTTGTCTTTTTCAAAAAGTTTATTAAAATAAATTCTACAGCCAGAGTGTGGATAATGTTTGACTCACCCTTATATATTTTGACTCACCTGTGTCCTTTTAAATATGCAATGTTTGCATTCAGGTAAAAACACTGTACCTATTCTTTTGAGTTGGTTCTTGTATCATTAACTATAGCATTAAATTTACTTACAAAATATTACAGTGCACTTGATATGTGATAAACACTGTGCTGGAAATTAATGACCCAATAATTTATAAGACATAAACCAAACAAGACCCTTGCCGTCTTTAACTTACAGTCTAATGAAAGAAAACAAACAGATACAGTCAACAAACTTGACCATTCCTTTCTCCTTAATACAATGCCTTCATTTGTTTTTTAGCTTTAGATTTTCAGCTTATATCCACACCTCTTTACCTCAGTATCTCAGTATCAGTTCCAACTCTTCCCCTTAGTCTCTTCCTATCAGAAAACTGGGCCTTGCTCTTCTCTTTATTTCTTTACACTATCTCAATTCTCTTGGCAATTTAATTGTCGTAGCTTTAAATTCAACTTAGAAGAAAATTATTTCCAAATCTTTACTCCAACCCAAATCACTCTCCCAAATTCCCATCTCATATTTCCAATAGGGAATCCTGGTGTGGCGCTGTGGGCTAATGCACTAGACTGCAAAGTCGGTTTGAATCTCAGCGTTTGTGGTTCAAGTTCATAAGCTGCTCCTCAGAAACCCTATACAGGGTCACTATGGGTTGGTACTGACTTGATGGCACTTAACAGCAACAACAACAATAGGAACCCTAATGGCACAGTAGTTAAATGTTGGAATTCTAGCCAAAAGGTCAGTGGCTTGAACTCACCAGTTGCTCCACAGAAGAAAGATGTGGCAGTCTGCTTCCATAGAGATTACAACCTTAGAAGCTCTTTGGGGAAACTTTGAGTTAAAAAACCAAAGTTCTAGCAAGATCTGAAGAGCCTTACATGATCCCACAATAACTCATCCTTATCATTGTCCTCATCTACTTCTCTTCTCATCACTTGCTTTGCTCACACACCTTGACCTCTGTGCCCTAGCCCAGACCCATCAGGCACTATCTTACCTTACATGAAAATCTTTGCATTGACCACTTCTCCTGCCAAGAATGCTTCTTGTCCAGATTATCCACAAAGCAAGTCTCTAACCTCATTCAAGTCTTTCAACTATGACTTGTAACTCCCAATTTTCTTTACTCTGCCCATTCTTCCTTTCTTTTTGCAAATAAAAGCCTATAATATTCTAATGTATAAAGTATTCATTTATTTTGAGTATTTTCATTCATTCATTCATTCATCTCCCCTTATTAGAATTTAAGCTTCATGAGGAATTTAGCCTGCTTTGCTTAAGTACAGTATCGAAAGCAGTATGGGGCATGAAATGGTGGTGGTGGTGGTGGTTGTGTGCCATGGAGTCGGAACTGACTCATAGCAACCCTGTACGGGCTTTCCAAGACTGTAAATCTTTAGAGGAGCAGAAATCCTCATCTTTCTCCCATGGAACAGCTGGTAGTTTTGAACTGCTGACCTTGAGGTTAGCAGCCCGATTCGTAACCACTACGCTACCAGAGCTCCTTTGGGCATATAATAGGAGCTCAATAAATAAGTGTTGAATGGATAAGCATTCAACATGACATGTAAATAATACATGTCAAATCACATATTTTGATACATTCAGTAGAGGAAACAAAGTACTGTGATAGAATATAATCATGGACTTATTTTAAATAAGTATTTTAGGAAAGTCACAGCTATAGAGATGCCACTGAAACCAAGGTGAGAAGGATGAGAAACAACAATTAAGAGTGTGCTGAACAGATGTAGAGATGCAGAAGGAAAATGGGCAGGGGGAGAGGCAGAAGGATGAGAAGTTAACTTGAGAAAGGTGGACAACATGAGATGAAGACAGACATAGGCAAAGGTTAGGATAAGACATTTACATTTCATTATGTGATCAAGGAAAACTCATTAGAAAACTTAAAGAAAGCAATGAACTTACTTGATTTTATATTCATAAGAATACACCCTGACTTATACAGCAAGAATAGATGATAGATGAGCAAAAGTAAATGACCAGTTAGAAAGATGCTATATTGATCTTGGTGAGGGATGGTGGCAGCTTAGACCACCTGGAGGCAGTGAGGTGAGGTAAGTGATGGATTAGAGTGCTATTTTGGAGTTTGAATAAATAAGACTTGCTGGCAAACTGATGTTGGTGATTAGAGGAGGATAAATAAATGTTGTAGCACCTGAATGTATATTAATTGACATAAGAAAAACTATTTGGGGAAAGAGGGACCAAAACACTTGTAGAATTGAACACTGAATGCCCAAAATGGATTAGAGAGAACAACAACAAAAAAATCAGTGTCATTTCATTGAATTTCACCCATAAATGTCAAGATTTAAGAGAGTATATCTATAAAAGTAAACAGGTGAAAAGTTTGTTAACAAATGGTAATATTTTTAGAGAGAAAAAGAAAAATTGATAAATAGGAATTCATCAAAGTTAAAGCTATTCTTCAAAATATTGCATTTAGGAAATACAGAGGTATATGTTTTTTGACAAAAGGAGGAGAGTGATTAATTTTGCAACTATATATATATATATATATATATATATA
>NW_006408621.1:6601935-6602458 GCF_000296735.1 Chrysochloris asiatica
TTAATATATACGTATATATATACGTATATATACATATATATATACATGTATATATACATATACATACATACATACATACATATATATATATATATGTGTGTGTGTGTGTGTGTGTGTGTGTGTATATTCCTGGTGTGGCACTGTGTGTTAATGCGCTGGACTATAACGTCAGTTTAGGTTGCAAGGTTGATAGTTCAAGCTCACCAGCCACTCCTCGGAAACCCTACACAGGGGTCGCTATGGGTCGGAACCTACTCAAAGGCACTTAACAACATCAATATTGAATAGGTTCCACAGACTTTGCAGACTGAACCACCAACCTTGCAGTTCAAACTGACCTTTAGTAAAACTTTACTTGCATGGGATATCAAAGAGATTATCTGATTATTTCTGCATTCCGTTGGGTCACCTCTTCTATGTATCTCTTCCAATCAGTCGGCCAGATAGTTGTCTTCCAAATTTCTTGGCAGAGATGAGTGAGTGCCTCCGGTGCCACCTCACTTTCTTGAAAGATTTCAATTTT
>NW_006408621.1:6602845-6608593 GCF_000296735.1 Chrysochloris asiatica
TTCTTAATGACTTTTTGCTCTCTTCATGTATGATATTCTTGATGACATCTCATAACTCTTCTAGACTTCGGTCTTTAGTGTTTTGTTGTTGTTGTTAAGTGCCGTTGAGTCAGTTCCAACCCATAGTGACCCTGTACAGGGTTATGGAGGCTGTAAATCTTTATGGGAGCAAAAAGCCTCATCTTTCTCCCACGGAGCAGCTGGTAGTTTCGAACTGCTGACCTTAAGGTTTGCAGCCTGATTTGTAACCACTAGACTGCCAGAGCTCCTTCTGTTTTATGATCCTAAATTGAAGTGGGATGTATTTAAGGTCATATTTTGTCTCTCGTGGACTTGTTTTCATTTTCTTCAGCTTCAGTTTGAATTTGCATACGAGTTATTGATGGTCTGTTCCACAGTCTGCCCCTGGCCTTGTTTTGACTGATGATATGGAGCTTTTCCTTCATCTCTTTCCACAGATGTAGTCAATTTGATTTCTATGTATTCCATCTGGTGAGGTCCATGTATAGTTGTGTCTTATGCTGTCTAAAGAAGGTATTGGCTGTTGTTGAATGCCGTTGAGTCTGTTTCGACTCATAGTGACCCTGTATAAGGTTTCTGAGGAGCAGCTGGTGGGTTTGAACCCTTGACTTTGTGGTTCACAGTTTAGTGCTTATCCTACAGCACCATACCAGGATTTCAACTACATATATACTGGCATTCTGATATGATGCTGTATATATATATATACTTGAACTCCTGTTGTGGCACTGTAGGATAAGTACTGGACCATGAAGTCAGTTTGAAGTGTAAGATCATTGGTTCAAACTTACCAGTTGCTCCTCAGGAACCCTATACAGGATCACAATGAGTCAAAACCGACTTAACAGTACTTAACAACATACACATACAAACAAATCATCTAAGAAGCTGAGCTATGTGAAGAATGTGGCAACAGAATAGTTTAGATCACTTGAAGCATTTACTAATAAATGCAAATATCTTCAGCTGTCAGTATGGACTATATCTGAAGATTAAGAAAATAAAAATCTTTGCATGTGCCTATATATAACATCATGATAAACAGTGAATGAATTGAGTTGTTGAAGATTTTATTCTTCTTGGATCAACAATCAATGCCCATGGAAACAACAGTCAAGAAATCAAATGTGTTACTCAACTGGATAATTTTGTTGCCAAAGACCTCTTTAAGATTAAAAAGCAAAAATTTCACCTTGCTGACTAAGTTGTGCCTGAATAATTACCTCATTTACATGCCAAAGCTGAACAATTAAAACGGAAGACTATACGAGAATCGATACATTCATATTATGGTATTGTTGAAGAATATTGAATATACTATGGACTGTCTGGGAGGAAGTAATCACATAGCCACAGTGACTCTTAGAACCAAGTATAGTGAGACTTTGCCTCACTTTGGACATATCATTGGAACAGACCTGTCACTAAAAGAGGATATCATGCTTGGTTGAGAGTGATTAGTAAAGGAAGATCTACAATAAATTGGGATGACACAGCGGCTGTAATAGTGGGCTGAAACATAGTGATGCTTATGAGGACAATGCAGGATGGTTGTGAGAATGCTGCAGGAATGACCATTTCCTCATGCTGTACTGTGTCAGAACTGTACGACAGGGCTTAACAACAACAATAAAAACCAAAGAGTGGTGACCCAACAGAATGTGGAATTCATTGAATAGCATCTTTGATATCCCATGGTAGTAAAGTTTTACTAAAGATAATCCAAAAACAGTTGCAACCATAAATTGATAGAGAACTTCCATAAGTTTAAGCCAGATTCAGAAGAGGACATGGAACAAGGGATATCATTGCTGATGTCACATGGATCTTGGTTGGAAGCCGAGAATACCAGAAAGATGTTTACCTGTGCTTTATTGACTATGCAAAGGTTTTTGTGTGGATCATGACATGCTATGGACAGCATTGCAGAGAATGAGTATTCCAGAACACTTGTTTGTGCTTATGAGGAACCTGTATATAGACCAAGATGCAGTTGTTCAAATAGAACAAGAGACCACTGAATGGTTTAAAATTAGGAAAGGTGTGTGCCAGCATCGTATCATTTCACCATACTTATTTAATCTGTATGCTGAGAACATAATCTGAGTATCTGGAGTTCATGGAAAAAATGTGGCATCAGGATTAGAGGAAGACTCAGTAACAACCTGCAATATGCAGATGATACATTCTTGCTTGCTGAAAGCAAAGATGACTTAAAACACATGGTGATGTAAATCGAAGCCCACAACCTTAGGTATCTCAACATAAAGAAAAAAAAAAAAAATACTCACTATTGGGCCAATAAACAGCATCCATATAAATGGAGAAAAGATTAAGATTTTCAAGGAATTTCATTTTTCTTCAATCAGCCATCAACAATCATGGAAGCAGCAGTCAAGAAAACAAAAGATGGATTGCATCCAGAAAATCTGTTGCACGAGACCTCTTAAAAGTGTTGAAGAGCAAAGATGTCAGTTTGAGGGCTAAGGTGTGCCTGACCCAAGTTATGGTATTTTCAATAACCTCATACATATGCAAAAGTTGGAAAGTGACTAAGAAAAAAATTGATGCATTTGAGTTATGTTGTTGGAGGAGAATATTGAAAGTACCATGGACTGCCAAAAGAACAAACAGCTCTGTGCTGGAAGAAGTGCAGCCAGAGTGCTCCTAGGAAGCCAGGCTGGCCATACTTGTCTCTCATACTTGGGACATATTATTAGGAAGGATCAGGTAGGAGAAGGATATCATGTTTGATTCAGTGGAGGGTCAGAGAAAAAGAAAACTCCCAACAAGTTAGATGCACAGTGGCAGCAACAATAGACTCAGGTGTAGCAACAATTGTGAGGCTGACACAGGACTGGACAGTGTTTTGTTCTGCTGTGCGTATGGTGAATATGGGTCAGTATCAACTTAATGGCACCTAACAACAACACTAACATGAGTCAAAGCTGACTTGATGGCACTTAACAACAACAATCACCTATAGGGACTATGCAAACTCAAATCATAAAAAGAAATTTAACCATGTAGTGTCACCCTATTTCTCCTGCAGGTCCTTGACATTTATATTGCTACTTAGTTCTAGAAGCCACTCAGCTTAACCCAGTTTAACAATATGTCTCCTGTCTGCATACTCCTGAGCAAACATTCCATTTATAGGAGTTCTGGTGTGTCACTGTATGATAAACACTGGACTGCTTAACATATGGTCAAATCCACCAGTCATTCTCAGAAACCCTACACAGGGTTGCTATGAGTCAAACTGACTTGATGGCACTTAACAAGAGGAATCACCTATACAGAAAAAATGCAAACTCCAATCATAAGAGAAATTTTACCATGTAGTTTTATCCAATTTCTTCTGCACGTCCTTGCATGTATATTGCTAGTTCTAGGAGCCACATCATTTTTAACTTTGCCTGTTAATCCTGTTTTATATTTGGAAATCAAGTATTTTACTGTTTCTTCACTTTGTTGTTGTTAAGTGCCATCGAGTCGGGTCCGACCCATAGCGACCCTGTACAGGGTTTCCGAGGGTGTAAATCTTTACGGGATTAGAAAGCCTCATCTTTCTCCCGCGGAGCGGCTGGTAGTTTCTTCACTTTAATCAGTTATAATTATCTTTAAGCCAATTATTCACAGACATACTAATATTTCTCTTTCTTAACCAACCAGAATGTATTTCCATCTTGGGGCCTTTGCATTGCCTTCTGAAATGTTCTCCCCTTCACTTCTCCACAGTCATATATATCCTTGGCTAATCTTGGTAGAAGTTCACTCTCTCAATTAGACCATCTTATTTAAAATTGTGACACAACCCTGTCCCCCTCCACTGCACTCCCAGATAATTGAATCCAACACTTCTCTTTCTTTATTTCCATAGCATATTGGAGTACTGGTGTGGTGCTGAGGGTTAATGCGTTGGAATGCAAAGTAAGTTTGAACCACAAGGTCAGCGGTTCAAGCTTACCAGTCGCTCCTTGGAAACCCTATGCAAGGTGGCTATGAGTCAGGATCTACTCGATAGCACTCAACAACAACAGCAGTATATGCTATAGACTCCTGTGTGGCACTGTAGGATCAACACTGGACTTCAAACCACAAGGTCAGCAGTTCAAACCCACCAGGTGCTCCTCAGAAACCCAATACAGGGTTGCTATGAGTTGGAACTGACTTGATGGTACTTAGAAACAGTAACAACAGTATATTCTATAATTCATCAGTATTTATTCTGAGTCATGTGGGCAGGACTTGGCACATAGGTAGAAATTGTAAACAGAAGCAACAGTATATGCTATAATTCATTAATATTTATTCTTAGTCATGTGGGCAGGACTTGGCAAATAAATGGAAATTGTAAAGCATCTGTTGCATTAGTGAATGAACAAACAGAATATTTCTTGTCTTCACTTGTCTAATGCTTCCTCCTGCTAGGCAGCTTCAGGGGAGAGTTATGGGCCTTTTAATTTGTGTGTGTGAGTGTGTACATTGTCTTAGTTTGCTAGTGCTGCTGTAACACAAATTCTACAAATGGGTGGCTTTCAAAAATAGAAATTTATTTTCTCCTAGTTCTGGGAACTAAAAGTTCAAAATAGAGTCTTAGCTGTGTCAGTTCCTTCCTTGTCATGGTTGTTTGGCTTGTAGACAACCCTTACTTGGCATCTGTCTTCCTTTCTGTATGTGTCTGTGTCCATTCTGCTATTATTACAAAACAGAAGTGATTAGATTTAGAATGCACCCTGCTTGGTATGATCAAATTACCATAACAATTAAGAAAATCCTAATTCTAAACAGGATTACAGACACAGGAATAGGAGTTAGTATTCTAACACATATTCTGGGGAGAACAATTCTATCCACAGCACACAGTGCTATACATGTTGTTGTTTTTAGGTGCCATTAAGTCAGTTCTGACTCACAGTGACACTGTACAGTGTTTCTGAAACTGTAAAGCTTCACAGGAAAAGAAAAATTTCATTTTCCTCCCATAGAGCAGCTGGTGGCTTAAACCACTGACATTGGATTAACAGTCCAGTACTTATTCAACAGCGCCACCAGAGCTCCTATGCCATAAATAGATCTAGATCTAATTCTAGATATGGATATAGATGTTGTTGTTAAGTGTCATTGAGTTGCTTTTAATTCATAGTGAGAAAAATAAGGACGAAGTCAGGAAAGCACTATAGCAACAATCAAATAACATAGATACAGCATTGGAAACAATTAAAAACCTACAGAAAGAGGTCCAAATAATCAATAATAGAATATCAGAAATAGACAATACACTGAAAGGGCAAAGGAGTGGAACATAAGAGATGGAAGGCAGAACCAGTGATCTGGAAGACAAATCTCTCAATACCACAAAGATAGAAGAGCAAACAGAAAAAAAGATTTTAAAAATCTGAAGAATGTCTAAGATTCATGTTGGATAACATGAAGAGGAATAGCTTAAGAATTATTAGCATTCCAGAACAAGAAGAATCACACAAGGCCACAGAGGAAATAGTTGAAGAACTGCTGGAAGAAAATGTCTCTAATATCCTGAAAAGTTAAAAGATAAACATTCAAGAAGCTCAATGAATCCCAGGAAGGATAGACACCCCCCCCCAAAAAAAAATCAACAACACATCATAATCAAGCTCTCCAAAATCAAAGATAAGGAGACACTCCTGAATGCAGCTAGGGAAAACAGAAGTGTTACATACAAAGGCAAGCAAGTCAGATTAA
>NW_006408621.1:6608693-6630170 GCF_000296735.1 Chrysochloris asiatica
ATGGGGTAATCAAAACATTACAGGACAAACAGAAACTAAGAGATTTTGCCAAAGCCAACCCTGCGCTACAAAACATCCTAAAGGGAGTTCTGTGGACTGAAAACCAACAAGAACAGACAACAACCAGAGATTGACATATGTGGCAGCACCTCTCAGAACTAAATCTTCAGAAGGTAGAATTGAGAACAGAACAAAACTATAAGAACAAACTCAGAGAAATTGGGAGGTCAGTCTATGATCAAAACAATTATAATGTCAAAGAAGGTAAACACATAGGAACAGAGATCCAGATGGTGAGAAGGTCAGGTACATTAAAGGATAAAATAGACTGCACTAAATGGAGGAAAAAGTCAATGGACTATAAGGTAATCTCAAAGAAAATGAACACTTCACAACATAACAATAAAATGAAAATCCAAGAAGAACATGGAAACATTAAAACTATGAGGAAACCCACAAGAAAGAACACAAAAAGTAAAAACTCAGCAAAGGAAGACACACAGTACAAAGAAAGCAGCAACACCACAGAAAAACACACATAATGGCAACAAGTATTCTGTACTTATCGATAATTACACTAAATTTAAATGGGTTAAATGCACCAGTTAAGAGACAGAGGGTGGCAGAATGGATAAGAAAACAAGATCCATCAAGATGTTGTCTGTAAGAAACACAACTCACACAGAGAGGCAAAAACAGATTAAAAGTCAAAGGATGGGAAAAATATATACCAAGCTAATTACAATAAAAAATGAAAAGGAGTGGCAGTACTAATCTCTGATAAAATAAACTTTAAGGCTAAAATCAGCATACTAGATAAAGATGGACATTATCTCATGATTAAAGGGATAATTGAACAAGATGACATAACCATATAAATATCTATGCTCCCAATGAAAGAGCTCCAAAATATATAAAGCAAACTCTAATAGATTTGAAGAAAGAAATAGATGAATCTACAATAATAGTAGGTGATTTTAATACACCGCTTTCAAAAATGGATAGAATAACCAGAAAGAAACTTGACAAAGACACAGAAGAACTAAACAACACAATCAGCCAACTGTACCTCATAGATGTGTACAGAGCATTCAATCCAACACCAGCACAGTACACATTCTTTTCCAGTGCACATGGAACATTCTGCAGAATAGATGATGTCTTAGGCACAAAACAAATCTACATAAATTTACAAATATCAAAATACTACAAAGCATCTTCTCAGACCACAATGCTATCAAATTAGAAATCAACAATAAGAAGACCAAGGAAATCGAGTCAAATACATGGAAACTGAATAACACTCTGCTGAAAAGCAACAGTGTAGTAAAAGAAATTAAACGTGAATTCACAAAGTTCCTGGAAATAAATGAGAACAAAAACAAAACATACCAAAATCTTTGGGACACAGTGAAAGTGGTGCTGAGAGGACAATTTATTGCAATAAACGCACACATCCAAAAAGAAGAAAGAACCAAAATTAACACATTAAAACACCATCTACAACAATTAGAAACAGAACAACAGAGGAAACCTACAGACACCAAAAGAAAAGAAATAATAAAGATTAGAGCAGAAATAAATGAGATAGAAAACAGAAAAACTATAAACAATCAACATGACAAGAAGCTGGTTCTTTGAAAGAATTAACAAAATTGACAGACCATTGGCAAAACTAACAAAAGAAAAGAGGGAGAAGACACAAATAACACACATTACAAACCACATGGGCGATGTCACAACAGAACCAAAGGAAATAAAAAAGATAATAACAGAATACCATGAAGAGTTGTACTCCAACAAATTTGAAAACTCAGAAGAGATGGATACATGTTTATATAAACACAACCTACATAAACTTACATACAGAGAAGTAGAAAACCTGAACAGACCCACACATAACAAAAGAAGAAATTGATCTGGTCATCAAAAAACTCCCAACCAAAAGAAGTCCAGGCCAAGATGGCTTCACTGGTGAGTTCTACAAAACATTCAGGGAAGAGCTGTCAACAATTCTACTCAAATTATTCCAGAAGATAGAAGAAGATGGAAAACTTCCTAATACATTTTATGAAGCAAGCATAACCCTCATACCAAAACCAGGGAAGGATGTCACTAAGAAAGAAAATGATAGACCAATATCCCTCATGAACATAAATGCAAAAATTCTCAATAAAATCCTAGCTAACAGAATCCAGCAACACATCAAAATGATAATATATCATGATCAAGTGGGATTCATATCAGGGATGCAAGGATGGTTCAACATTAGAAAAATGATCAACGTAATCCACCATATAAATAAGAAAAAATAAAAGAATCACATGATCATAGCAATTGATGCAGAAAAGGCATTTGACAAAATCCAACATCCATTCCTGATAAAAGCACTCAACAACATGGGAATTGAAGAGTAATTCCTCAACATAATTAGGAGCATATATACAAAACCAACAGGCTACATTACTCTCAATGGAGAGAAACTGAAAGCCTTCCCTTTACGAACAGGAACCAGACAAGGATGCCCTTTGTCACAACTCCTATTCAATATTGTGCTGGAAGTCTTAACAAGAGCTGTACGGCAAGTAGGGAAATTAAAGGCATCCAAATTGGCAAAGAGAAAGTAAAACTCTCTCTCTTTGCAGACGACATGACCCTATACATAGAAAACTCCAAAGACTCATTAAAAAAGCTACTAGACCTCATTGGAAGATTCAGCAAAGTGGCAAGGTATAAGATCAACATACAAAAATCAGTTGGATTCCTCTATGCTAAAAACTACAGCACTGAAAATGATGTTAGGAAAGCAATACCATTTACAATAGCTGCCGAAAGGATGAAATAGCTAGGAATAAATGTAACCAGAGAAACAAAGGACTTATACAAAGAAATTATAAAACACTACTACAAGAAACCAAAAGGGACCTACAAAAATGGAAGAATGTACCATGTTCCTGGATAGAAAGACTTAACATTGTGAAAATGTTAATACTGCCCAAAGCAATTTACACATATAATGCAATCCCAATCCATATTCCAACAACATTCTTCAAAGAGATGGAAAAAACAATTACTAACTTTATATGGAAAGGAAAGAGACCCAGGATAAGAAAAGCATTGCTTAAGAAGAGTAAGGTTGGAAACCTCTCACTCCCTGGCTTCAAAATTTATTACATGGCTACGTGGTCAAAACAGCCTGGTATGGGTACAATGAAAGATACATTGATCCATGGAACAGAATCGAGAATCCAGAAATTAACCCATCCACATAAACCAACTGATTTTTGACAAAGTACCTAAATATATCTCATGGGGAGGAGATTGTCTTTTTAACAGATGGTGCTGGCAGAACTAGAAAGCGATATGCAAAAGATTGAAACAAGACCTTCACCTCAAGCCTTATACAAAAACCAACTCAGCATGGATTAAAGACCTAAATGTGAATCCCAAAATTATGAAAGGCATCAATGAAAAAATAGGGGAAAATGTGAGGGCACTAATTCAGGGAATACACAGACTATCAAACATTTTGAAAACTACACAACCAAAAGTAGACAAAATAGATGATTGGGATATACTAAAAATTAAACATTTGTGCGTCAAAAGACTTCACCAGAAGAGTAAAAAGGGAACCCACATAATGGGATAAGATCTTTTGTAACCACACATCAGACAAGGGACTCATTTCTAAAATATATAGGAAACTACAATACTTCTACAAGAAAAAGACAAATAACCCAATTTAAAAATGGGCACAGGGCATGAAAAGACACTTCACCAAGGAAGAGATCTGGGGAGCCAACATACACATGAAGAAATGTTCATGATCACTAGCCATTAGAGAGATACAAATCAAAACAACAATGAGATATCATCTCATAACAGCAAAGATAGAAAAAAGTAGAGGACAATAAATGCTGGCAAGGATGTGGAGAGACTGGAATGCTTCTGTATTGCTGGTGGAATTGCAAAATGGTCCAACCTCTCTGGAAAACAATATGGCACTTCCTCAGAAGGTTGGGAATAGAAATACCTTATGACCCAGCAATTCCTCTACTTGGTATTTACCCACAAGAAATATGAGCCATAACACAAGTAGATATATGCACACCAATGTTTATAGCAGCACTATTTACAATAGCAAAAAGATGGAGACAGCCTAAGTGCCCATCAATGCAAGAATGGATAAACAAACTGTGGTACATACACACAAAGGAATATTATGCTTCCTTGAAGAATAACAAGGAAGCTGCAAGCCACCACTTAACATGGATGAACCTTGAGGACATTATGCTGAGTGAAATCAGTCAGTCACAAAAGGAGAAACACTGCATAGGACCACTACTGTAAAGAACTAAGAAAAAGATCCCATACTAAAGGGGGGGGAGGGGATTCTTTGCTGGTTATCAGAATGTAGGGTGGGGTGAGGGGGTGAGGGTAAGGTGGAGCACAGGGCAGGGAATAGACAAAGGTTAGTTTGGGTGCTAGGGAGGGAGCAAGAAGGGGGAGGGGAATGGAAGAAGAAGAACAACAAAAGTAATACTTTGTCCTCTAGTGTTAATTATTGATGTCTCTATCCTTTTGGAACTCATCATATGTAATTCTTTGACTTATAGTGAATCTCAGCCTAGTCAGTCATTACTTTTTTTAGGCAATTGACAGCAATTATAACTTTATTTGAAATACTCTATATATTTTGTTCACTTGAAGGAGTTTTAGAATTAAACATACCTCTGACACTTGTTAATTTTAAGCTGCCAAGCACCATTAGTAATGCTATGTTACTATTAAAATTTACACCAAAATTAACTTAACAAAATGACACTGTCTACTAAGTAAGATGGAAGACTTGACCCCAAATTGTCAGTTACTCCTTAAGAACCTAGCACCATGCTGTTCTGGACAAAGGGTAGGATTCAAAATTGCCACAAAATGCTGGACTCCTTTATGTGGTGCAGTTGATAAGGTTTTGTGTCAACTTAATTGAGTCAGGATTTTCAGTGTTTTGACAGTTGAAATGTAGTCATCCCCATAATGAGATCTAATAAAACATAATTATCTCTATGATGAGGCCTGCTATGAGCAGCCAATCACTAGAGAGGATATTTCCTAGAGGGTGTGGCCTGCTTTCAATATATTTCACACTCAGGCAAAGCTTGCTTGATATTTGCTGCATCTGGATCTTACATCTGGCTCATCTTCTGACTTCTGTTTCGTAGGACTTGAGCCATTGACCTGCTTTATTATCTGCCTGTCTGCCCGCCTGCCCCCCCTGCCTGCCATTTGACCTGCCTATTTTAGCTCACCTGACCTGGAGTTAGGGCTTGCCCACATCTACAACTGTGTGATCCATTTTCTTTATTTAACTTCTCTTTATACATTTATATTTTTCCCAGCCTAAGACACATGGATCCAGCACGGACATGTTAGATACTGTGCACAGGAGCAGAAAGTCTCAAGTCCTCCTGTCAGTACTTAAAACCCTTTAATAATACAGAGTAGAATATAAACTCTCCAAGCAGAGAATGTCTATTTTGATTGCTATTGAATTCTGCCTCTTTCTCTGCCTCTCTAAGACCTAACAAGTGCCTGGAATTTCATATAAACCCAAATGGTTGAATGGATGAGTGAAGTTAATGGGAAAAGAACTGGGATGGGGAGTTTAACTTGTAATCTAGTTCCAACTCTTCAATTAATCAATAGTATTTTATATCTGGACCTCATTTTTCTTACTTACAAAGAAAGAGGTGTGGATTATCTGAGGTATACAGTCACACTTTCAGGAGTTTGGGTAGTACAAATGAACCAACACAATGACTCCATTCCTCCAATGACGGAGGAATTGCTTACATAAAAATGACAGCCTTGAGAACTCTATGGAGAAGTTCTACTCTGTAATTCATAGGGTTGTCATAAATTAAGGGTCTACTAGACAGATGCCTTTGAATTGTGGTGTTGGAGGAGAATACTAAAAGTGCCATGGGCTGCCAAAAGAACCAATAGATCTGTTTTTCAAGAAGTGCAGCCAGAGTGCTCCTTGGAGGCCAAAATGGCTAAGCTTCGTCTCTCATACTTTGGACATATTGTCAGGAGGGAACAGTCGCTGGAGAAGGATATAATGCTTGGTAAGATGGAGCGTTGGAGAAAAAGAGGAAGGCCCACAACGAGATGGATTGGCCAGGTGGCATTATTGATGGACTCAAGTGTGGCGGCAGTAGTGAGGTTGGCCCAGGCTCGGACATTGTTTTGTTCTGCTGTGCATGGGGTCACTATAAGTCGGTTCGGACTCGATGGCACCTGACAACAACAACAACAACTAGACAGAAGCTAATAACAACAACATTATATCATTTCTGCTCAAGTCATCTATAAGTCTCTGAGATCTCAATAATTTAAGAAACTTGAGTTTTTTAGTGGGCTGACCAGTGCATGGTTGGAGACATGATATCTCATAATACAATTGGCTTAGTCTTATTGTTGTTGTTGTGTGTGTTGGTTCCAACTCATAGTGACCCTGTACAGGGTTTCTGAGGCTGTAAATCTTCACAGGGGCAGAAAGCCTCATCTTTCTCCCATGGAATAGCTGTAGTTTCAAATTGCTGACCCTGAGGTTAGCAATCTGAATCATAACCACTATGCTACCAGAGCTCCTTTAGTCTTATTAGAGTGTCTTAAAAGAAAGAATACTTTTTGTACCTTGAGGTGGGAATGATTTTGAAGTTAGGGCTAATATCAAACTTATAACAAAACTCAGTGGACAGTGCACACTTGAATTATTGAAACTTGGCAACAAGTTTATGGGAAGCTGTCCCACATAAAATAGCAGTTTTTAGATAGATCAAGTATTTCAAGGAAGATCAGGAAGACCTCAAACAAACAAACAAACAAACAAACAAAAACATCAAGAGAAGGAAAATCATCACCTTCAACAAATGAAGAAATTGTGTTTGAAATCCAGAAACTTATGGAAAGAGACTGCAGATGTGATAGTTACTGAAGCTGAGATTTTCAGTTTTATCTGTATGTCTTGACATCAGCAAGCTTTCAGTTAGATGGGTACTAAATGTGTTGAGCAAAGATTGGGTTGCTTAAAGAACTGATCTTTCCATCAGTCTTTTCAGTGATATCTAAGCTAATGAAAGCTGTTTTATGGAATGAATTTCAACTGGGAACAAATCAAGATTTACCAATAGACTATAGAGGTGGTAGTGGTAGCTATGTGCCAAGGAGTTGGTTCTAACTCACAGCGACCCTGTATAGGATTTCCAAGGCTGTAAATCTTTACGGAATCAGAAAGTCTCATCTTTCTCCCATGGAATGACCGGTAGATTTGAACTTTTGACCTTGTGGTTAGCAGCCCAACTCATAATCCACTACACTACCAGAGCGCCATAGAACACAGAGAGCAAGGTCTTACAAAAAGAATGGCTTCCAAGGGGAGCTTCAAGGCAGACACATCAGTTCAGAAAATTATGGCAACTGTCTTTTGAGATTCCAAAGGGATCCCCTGACACAATCTTGTCAAATCCCCTGGCACAATTTTCTCAAAAGACACAGAATGATCATGGAAGCTAGTTAGGAAGAAGTTTTTAAGAAAATTGAGAACTGGGTTAAGAGAAAATGGCCAGGGATATGATTCCATCACATCAGTGTACCTGCCCATTTATGAGAATTTCGTTGGGAAACCTCACTCTCTCCATCCATCAGCCCTGATCTTTCCCTTTCAGACTTCTTTTTGTTCCCAAAGTTTAAAGAACATTTGAGAGAAGCATGATTGTGGCAGGGGAAGATATTGAGACATTTACTTCATTTCTTTTATTCAGTTCTTTCAGTATAGCACAAACATAATTTTAGACACACAGGGAAATGAAAAAAATCCATGTGACTCACTGTATTGTGAGTATAAGAATGAAAGCCAACAGAAGTAAATACTATTATATATATATATAATCTTGCAATAACAGTTGATCTATAAGTGGATGCATGGTTACACAAGCAAGAAGAATGGGTGTAGAAGGAAGAATAAGAATATACTCACAAATATACCATGGTTTGACACAGGTTATTTGTACATGGGTATTTACTCTTGCAACAGATATACTCATGAATGTGGTGGAACATACATGGGGCAAAGTTATGAAACTTCCTAGACATAACTAAATACTTAAAGGAAAGAGTCATGGGGTCTGAGGACTTAGAACCCTAGTCTTTGGGAACATCAAGGTCATTTGGCATAGCATAGTCCACAAAGATAATGTTTTACATCTTACTTTGGTGAGTAATAATTGGAATCTTAAAAGCTCATGAACAGTCATCTAAGATACAGCTGTTGGTTTCCCCCATTTAGAGGACAGAGAATGAAAAATCAAAGATGCATAGAAACAATTAGTCCAATGGACTAATGGATCACAGGGATATTAATCTCCCTAACCCTGAGACCAGAAGAGCTAGATGATGCCCAGGAACCACTAGCAACTACTATGGATGGGATCATCACATTAGAAGATTGTGGATACAGATGGAGAAAATAAGGAACACTATTCAAAATCATGAAATAAACCAAGCGTATGGATCACATAGAGACAAGTGAAAACACTTACACTATGACTCTTAGTCATCCTACAGAGCTGGAACGGACCTCACCCTTGCAGCTCAATTTTCAGCCCAACAATAAAGGGAGCAATAGCACTAGGAGGTATGTATTCCTTAAAATAATCAATCATTTGAGATCCAAAGGGCAGCATTTATCCCAGGATAAAGTTCATAAGAGTTAGGAAAGAAGGAGCGGAAACAGGAACTACAGGGGAGAAGTAAGGTTACATTGTGGGCACTGCAATAAATGACACGAAACAAAATGTGCATGAGTTGTTGAATGAACAATTTATTTGCTCTGTAAACCTTCACCCAGTTCACAGTAAAAAGTTTATTTTAATTTTTAAAAAAAGATAGGATTTGAGTCCATCGAGGATGCTAAAACTATCATTTTTACTTGGTGTGCATCAAAGAATGTAGAAGTTTTCAGGGAAAGGTTAGAGAGATGGAAGCACCACCTTAAGAAATGGAGAATATGTCTTAAGTGGAGGATATGTGGAGAAACAATAGTCTCTACAAAATCCTAACATGGTAAAAGCCAAAAATTAAAAATATCAAAATATGAAGCTATTGTTTCTTCATATATTGTCTACTTAAGACCCAAGCCATGGTATTTTCAATAACCTCATATTCATGTGAAAGTTGGACAGTGAATAAGAAAGACCATAGAATAATTAATGCATTTGATTCAGGGTGTTGGAGGAGAATATCAAAAGTGCCATGGGCTGTCAAAAGAACAAAGAGATCTGTGTTGGAAGATGTGCACCCAGAATGCTCCTTGGAAGCCAGGATGGCCAGACTTCATCTCACATACTTTGGACATATTATCAGGAGGGACCAATCCCTGGTAAAGGATATCATGTTTGGTAAAGTGGAGGGTCAGAGACAAACAGGAAAACCCCCATCGAGATGGATTGGCACAATGGAGGCAGTGATGGGCTCAGGTGTAGCAATGATTGCGAGGTTAGTCCAGGAAAGGGCAATATTTCATTCTGTTGTGCATAGGGTCACTGTGAGTCACCACTGATTTGATGGCACCTAACAACAACAATGATTTAGTAGTAATACTTTTGATTTATTCTCATATAGTTGTTGTTGTATCTCATGTGCTCATAAGTCGGTTCTAACTCATAGCAACTTGTACAGGAGCTATGGGAACAGAAATTTTCATCTTTCTCTTGTGGAGTAACTCATGGTCTCAAACTGCCAACCTTCTGACTAGCAGCCAGTGCTTACCTTACAGAGCCACCAACTCACCATATGACATGTATATAATTTATTCTTATTCAGTAATTAGATTATTAAATCAAAATCTTAGTCATTAATTTATGTGATGTTTATTTATATCTTCTTAGTAAATCACTACTTTTGGTATGATCTGAAAATTGTGTTCTTACCATCAACTTCTGAAGCCAGTATGAGTTTTATAGATATTATTGTTTATATTAATTTTCTCTCATTAGTTTGGTAAACAAAATTTTAAGTAAAAATTAAGGACTTTCAAATCCTTGAGAGTGAGTTCCCTTACTACTTTCATTAAAACTTTACAAAGAGTGTTTCACAACTTCAGTTAGAGTGGTTTATTTGACCTTTAACAACTCTTTGAATATCTTTTGGCATCTCATTTGTATTCAAGTTTCTTTTATGAATCTTTGCAATTATATTTTAGAGACCTTGAAATGTCAATTTTCCCATGATACAAGGTTTGAGCAGCCTTATAATGGGCAGACAATCTCATTATACTTGCACTATTTAAATAAAAACCTAGTTGGCATGTGTGGTTTAAGAATTTCAACTAGAACTTGCAAAGAGAGCATGTAACTGTTGGAAAATACTGAGTTAGTCAATAGCACCACATAAGGTCCTTCCATGACTTTAAGAGTATTTACTGACTGAGGCACACATACTGTGCATACTTATTACTGTATGTAAAGGGTACTTGCAATCAGGACTACAAAATTTGTGGGATCCCTTGCTCAAAACTTACTAAACATTTCCAGAAAGTGACCTCAGAGCATTAAAGCAAGCAGAAGACCATTCTGAGGTTTGAACACTTGTGAAAGCGCTCTGCTAATGTCCTTTCTTCTTCCTTTTCATTAAAGCAGTGCAGCCTTACACCTAACTGATTAGTTCAACAGCATGCAAAAAGAAACTCTAAGACACCTACTAGATCCCTCCAGAATGCAATGAAATACTTCTCCAAGTCGGCATGGCCAGAACTAGATCCCTAACATATCATACCCTAACGTTCCAATGTCACCCAATAAAGATAAGTGTGTTGGAGGGGAAATCAGAATGAAAAGAGACATGTGTTGTAATCAATTTCAGTTGAAATGGATTACACTTACAAACTTTCCTGACACTTGACTCATATAAACCTATTTCTAAGAGCTTAGAATGGGTTCCTACAAGTAAACAGCCATAACACTAAAGCTTTCAACTTTATAGTAAATCCAAACCTGGTGGTGGACTTGGATCATTGCCACATGCCTAGTTACTAGTGCAGGTGTTTCCACACAACAAAAATTTCCCTGCTGCCCTATTCTGTTGTCCTTATTCTTACAATATTTCTGCCTGAGGCAACCAGTAAATTAAATCTCCATATTTTGTTCTCTTAGGGACCAGGGGAGAAAAGACATCCAGGCAAACATCCAAGTCAATATCTAAGCAACACACTGGTGTCTGCTTCACCATGCCATCCTTTCTGAATGCTCTGATTTAATCCAATGACGCCATGATCCAGGTATCATGGGAGTTTGATGAATCTTAATCCTATATTACTTGATCACTATAACTGCATGGCCTTATCTTCTGTTGCTGTTAAGTGTCATTGAATCACTTCCAACTCAGAACAAAACACTGCCCATTCCTGAGCCATCCTCAGAACCATTGCTATGTTTGTGTTCACTAATGTAGCATCTGTGTCTTGTACTTCACCAAGCACAGTGTTCTTCTCCAGGGACTGGTCCCTTCTGATAGTATGTCCTCAAAATCTCATCATCCTAGCATGCAAGAAACATTCTGGCTGAATTTTGTCCAAGACAGATTTGTAAGTAGAAATCCACAGTATATTCAATGTTCTCTGCCATTATTACAATTCAAACACATCAATTCTTCAATTTTCCTTATTCGTTGTCTAGTTTTACCATATGAAACAATAGAAACTATCATGGCTTGAGTCATGTGCAATTTGGTTCTCAAAGTAACTTCTTTACTTTTTAACACCTTAAAGAGATCTTTTATAGAAGAATTGATCAATTCAATACATCCTTTAAATTTTTTGGCTGCTGATTTTATGGGTCCTGATTGTGACTCCAAGTAGAATGAAATACTTGACAACTTCAGCCTTTTTTGTTTGTTATGATATGACCTATTGGTCCAGTTATGAGGATTTTTGCTTCCTTAGTATCAAGGCATGATCCATACTGAATGCTGCAGTCTTTGCTCTTCATCATCAGTAAGTATGTCTGCTTCTTTACACTATCAGCAAACAAAGTTGCATCATCTGCATTTTGAAGGTTGTTAATAATCTTCTTCCCATCCTGATATTGTGTTCTTCTTTATACAGTCTAACTACTCAGATCATTTACTAAGTACAAAGATTAAATAAATATGGTGAGAGGATACAATACTGATGCACAACTTTCCTGATTTTAAACCATACAGTGTTCCCTTTTTCTCTTCGAAAGACTCAAATGACTCATTGTCTCGGCACAGATTCTGCATGAGCACAGTTAAATGATCTGAAATTCCCGTTCTTCACAATTTATAATTTGTAACAACAACAAAAATAATCAAAGACTTTGTATAGTCAATAAAACAGATGTAAACATCTTTCTGGTATTCTCTGCTCTCTTCCAAGATCCAGCTGATATCGGTGATTGCTACCTTTTATTACATACCCTGTTTTGAATCAGTTTTAACGTGTGGTAGTTTCATGTTAATTTGCTTCTGCAACCATTTTTTAATTACCTTCAACAGAGTTTTACCTGCTTGTCATATGAATGACATTGTTCAATAGTTTCAAAAGTTGAATCATCTTTATTTGAAATGGGAAAATATTAAAGTCTTTCTATCAGTTGGCCAGATAGCTGTCTTCCAGTTATTGGCATTGATTACTGAACATTTCCATCATTGTATCCATGAAATATCTCAATTGGTATTTCACCAACTCCAGGAGCTTTGTATTTCACCAGTGCCTTAAGTGCACTTCAGATTTCTACCTTCAAGGTCAACAATTCTTGATCATATACTAATTCTTGAAAAAAGTCAACCAATTTGCTTTGGTATAGAACTCAGTGTATCCTTTCACCTTCACTTGATGCTTCCTGTATCATTCATTGTCTTGTTGATGGAATTCTTTATTGTTGTAATGCATGTCCTAATTTTTTTTTTTTCCTGTAAGTTCTTTCAGCTTCAGAAATGTTGAGTGTATTCTTCCCTTTTGGTTCTTTGTATAGTTCATTATTAATGCTTTACTTTGTCTTTCCCAGCTTTCCTTTCAAATCTGCTGTTTAACTCTTTTACCTCATCATTTCTTCCATTTGTTTGAGCTACTTTACTTTACATAATTAAGTCAGAATCTCTTCTGATACCCATTTTTGTTCTTTCTTTCTTTCTTTCTTTCTTTTCTTTTTAATGACCTTTTGCTTTCTACATATATGATGTCCTTGATGTCATCCCCAAACTGGTCTGGTCTTTGATCATTAGTGTTCAATATGTCAAATTTATTCTAGGGATGGTTCCTAAATTAAGGTGGAATTTACACAGGCATACCTCAAAGATATTACAGGTTCATTTCCCAACCACTGTAATAAACCTAGTGTTGCAATAAAGTGAATCACATGGATTTTTTTTTTTCATTTCCTTGTTGACTTAAAAATTATATCCCCTCCATACTATAGTCTATTAATTTTAGTGTATAAAATTATTGCACACAATGTTTTGAAATGTGGTGAAAATTCCCAAAATGTGACACAGTGACAGGAAGTGAGCACATGTTTTTGGAAGAATTTTACTGATAGTCTTGCTTGATGCACAGCTCCCACTAACAAACTTTCAATTAAAATACACAAACTATATTTGCAAAGTATAATAAAACAGGTGTGCCTTTACTCAAGGTTACACTTTGTCTCTCATGGACTTGTTTCAACCTTCTTCAGCTTTAACTTGAACTTGGAGATAAGTTCTGCCCTACAAACCACAAGATCAGTGATTCAAGCTCACCAGCTGTTCTGTGGGAAAAGATGAGGCTTTCTGATCTTGTAAAAATTTTTAGCCTCAGAAACCCTACCCAGATTCCTTATGAGTCAGAACTGATTCAACAGCATTTATCAACAACAAACTTGAACTTGTATGTGAGTAATTGATGGTTTGTTTGGCAGTAGGCCCCCCGGTCTTGCTCTGACTGATGATACCCCATCATCTCTTTCCATAGATGTAGTCAATTCGATTCCTGTGTATTTCATCTGGTGAGGTTCACTTGTTTATGTTATTGGAGAAAGCAAAACAACACAAAACTATTGTTAATGAATAGGTCATTGGTCTTGTAAAATTCTATCATGTGATATCTGACATCATTTCTATCAACAAGGCCATGTTTTCTAATTACTGGTCCTTCTTTGTTTCCAACTTGTGCATTCTAGTCATAAGTGATTATCATTGCATCATGATTACATGTTTGATTAACGTGCTGTTGTTGTTGTTAAGTACTATGGAGTCAATTCCAACTCATAGTGACCCTGCACATGGTTTCCGAGGCTGTAAATCTTTACGAGAACAGAAAGCCTCATCTTTCACCCGTGGAATGGCTGATAGTTTCAAACTGCCGACCTTGAGGTTAGCAGCCCAATTCATAACCACTATGCTACCAGAGTGGTGGTGGTGGCTATGTGCCGTGGAGTCGGTTCCAACTCATAGCGACCCTGTACAGGGTTTCCAAGGCTGTAAATCTTTACGGGAGCAGGGAGCCTCATCTTTCTCCCGTGGAACAGCTGGTAGTTTCAAACCGTCGACCTTTCAGTTCGCAGCCCGATTTGTAACCACTACGCTACCAGAGCTCCTTACTCTACCAGAGTAGAAGTTGGTAAAATCTTTAATTTATTCAATTTATTATTATTACTTGACATTTGTACTTGGTATATAAATCTGAATAATAGTAGTTATTAACTTGTGTTCCTTGTAGGGCTATGAGTACTATCCTTTCATAACATTATAATCCAGGGCAGTTCTTGAACTGTTTTTTGGGCAATAGTCGATATGCTATTCTTTACATAGTAGACCATATGATCATCTGATTAAAAATGACTGATACCAGTCATTTTCAGCTCACTAATGTATAGTATTACAACAAAATGTGCAAAGATCTAGAGATAGCAACCCAAAAGGGAAGAACACACTCAGCATTTCTCAAGCTGAGGGAACTGAAGAAAAAAACAGACTTAATTTTCATTATTGAAGGATTCTCTGGGCAAATTATTGAATGATGCAGAAAGCATCAAAAGAAGATGGAAGGAATATACACAGTCATTGTATCAAAAGGAAATGGTTGATGTTCAACCATTTCAAGATGTAGCATATGATCAAGAGCCAATGATACTGAAGGAAGAAGTCCAAGGTGCATTGGAGGAATTGGTTAAGCATAAGGCACCGGGGATTGATGGGATACAAATTGAAATTTTTCAAGACAGTGAGGCAGCATTAGAGGCACTCACTCATCTCTGCCAAGAAATTTGGAAGACAACTATCTGGCTGACTGATTGGAAGAAATCCATATTTGTGCCCATTCCAAAGAGAGGTGACCCAACAGAATGCAGAAATAATCAGACAAGCTCTTCAATATCCCATGCAAGTAAAATTTTACTAACAGTAATACAGAAATGACTGCAAGCATACATTGATAGAGAACTTCCAGAGGTTCAAGCCAGATTCAGAAGAGGATGTGGAATGAGGGATATCATTGCTGATGTCTGATTGATCTTGGCTGAAAGTAGAGAATACCAGAAAGATGTTTACCTATGCTTTATTGACTACGCAAAGGCTTTTGATTGTGTGGGTCATGGCAAGCTCTGGACAACATTGCGAACAGTGAGTATTTCAGAATTCTTAATTGTGCTTATGAGGAACCTGTACATGGACCAAGAGGCAGTTGTTTGAACAGAACATGGAAGCACTAAATGGTTAAAAATTAAGAAAGGTGTGTGACAGGGTTGTATTCTTTCACCATAGTTATTCAACTTGTATGCTGAGCAAATAATGCGAGAAGCTGGTTTATATGAAGAAAAATGTGGCATCAGGATTGGAGGAAGACTCATTAACAACCTTCAATATGCAGATGATACGACCTTGCTTGCTGAAAGTGAAGAGGGCTTAAAATATTTACTGATGAAAATCAAAGACCACAACCTTCAGTATGGATTGCATCTCGATGTAAAATAAAACAAAAATCCTCACCACTGGACCAATAAACAACATTCTTATCAATGGACTAAAGATTGAAGTTGTCAAGGACTTCATTCTTCTTGGATCAACCATCAACACTCATGGAAGCAGCAGTCAAGAAAACAAATGACATATTGCATTAGGCAAATCTGTTGCACAAGACCTTTTTAAAGTGTTGAAGAGCAAAGATGTCAGCTTGAGGACTAAGGTGCGCCTGACACAAGTCATGGTATTTTCAATAACTTCATATTCATGTGAAAGCTGGACAATGAATAAGGAAGACTGTAGAAGAATTGATGCTTTTGAGTTGTGGTGTTGGAGGTGAATAATGAAAATACCATGGGCTGCCAAAAGAGCAAACAGATCTGTGTTGGAAGTACAGCCAGTGTGGTCTTTGGAGGCCAGGATGGCCAGACTTCATTCCTCATACTTCAGACATATTGTCAGGAGGGACCAATCACTGGAGAGGGATATCATGTTTGGTAAGGTGGAGGGTCAGAGAAAAAGAAGAATACCCCCATCAAGATGGATTGGAAAAGTGGCAGCATCAATGGGCTCAAGCATAGCAACAATTGTGAGGTTAGCCCAAGACAGGCCAGTGACTTGTTCTATTGTGCATAAAGTCACTATGAGTTGATACTGACTCGATGACACCTAACAACACAATGCATAGAATGGACATCCCATCCTGGTATGGTGCTGTAGAATAAGCACTATAAACCACAAAGTCATTGAATCAAACCCACCAACTGTTCCTCAGAAACCCTATACATAGTAGCTATGAGTTGGAAGTAATTCAGTGGCACTTAGCAACAACAGCAAAGCATAGGATATCAACCTTAAAGTGTTCCATTTAATTTCTGAAGATTTCTAATTTTTTGAAATTCATACATTTTACTGTCTTTATTCTGATTAGCAATGAATGCTTGAAGCTGTTTCTTCTCATCTTTAGTTGTGCTACATCAGCAAATGATTCTTACTATTGACTTCATCCAAGAAATTAAGATTGACTCTACTTTGAGGAGGTAGCTCATCCCCAGTCATATTTTGAATATTTTCCAAACTGAGGGGCTCATGTTCTAGCACTATACAATTGACAGACAGTGTTTCACTGCTATCCCTAAAGTGTTCACTGGTTAGTCTTTAGAAGTTACTTACCAAGTCCTTCTTCTTTGTCTGTCTTGGTCTGGAAAAGCCTCTGAAGTTTGTTCTCTAAGAGTGACCCTACTGGTTATTTGAAATATCAGTAACATATCTCACAACCTCACAGCAATATGCAAGCCACCAAAGTATGACAAATTGTCACATGTGTGGTGGTCTGATCTTCTATAGTTGTTTCATTATGTTGCTGCCTGAAGTATTTTTAATGGCCCTTAGAGTTAGTATGAAGTTTTCTTATCACCCACTAGTTGCTTGTCATATGCCTTTCTAACATTTGGCTTTAAACCTCAGAAGTGGCAGGGAGCATGGATCTGCAAAACTAATGGTTTGTCTCAGAAAACTTCAATCAATGATTACAATCAAGTTGGCATCTCTGATATCATTAGGGGTGAAGGGAGCATGCAGAGCATCAGATAAACTACTTAAATAAGTACTGAGAAACCCCATCTGCCCAAATTTCATTATCCCATGCACATCTTTATGACCTTCTAATTGAAATATTGACTCAAGTGAAAATTGCACCTTTTAAAAAAATTTTCTACAAGGGCTCAATAGTGAAGAATTATGTTTAGTTCAATATTTATTAAATCAGATCCTTAATGCATATTTGACATAAGCATCAACAAGAACAGCTTTTAACAGGGTCACACTGCTAATAGGCAATTGATTTGTTTTTCAATCTGGTGAAAATGAAACATTTTCCTGGAAGTGTTCCAATTACTCAACTTAATCTCTGAAACACCCTTGTTAAATGACTTTCCCTATAGTTCTAATTTGAATGAGACTTGGATTTTTCATCCAAACAAAATACTCAATAAGAAGGCCTCCATTTTACTTCACAAAAGAAAACAATAAAACCCTGGACTATCAGTTTTAAAATATATAATTAACTATCTAATATATCTCATCAAGATGCTATGCTGAGCTAACTGCAATGACTTTTTTGATTCTTAAATTGCAGGTTTCTCTCTCATGCTGTCATTCATCATTACCCTTTGTCACCTTATTTGTTCTAGCCAATTTATCTCATTGATTTTCATTGTAAAGGCTACAATACAGCCAGCAATTTCGAACTTTTACAAGTTAGGCCAATACATGGTAATTGGTTTCTATGTCAGCTTTATAACTGAGAATGTGAATTACTAGTTTTTATTCTGGTTACCCCTATAAGGTGGTGCCCTGGTGTGACAGTGTAAGATAAGTACTGGACTGGAAGGTCAGTCTGAACTACAAGATCAATGGCTCAAATCTACCACTCTCTCCTTATAAACCCTATACAGGGTCATTACAACTCAGAACCTACTCGATGGCAGTAACCATCAATATGCCTGTAAAAAGAATGAGCAGAAAAGAGTGCTTCCAGGTTTGAGAACCACGATTTCTAAATTACACTGGCACTCTGAAACTATACTATTTTACTTAATAGACTTGTTGTTGTTGCTGTTAAGTGCCATCGAGTCGATTCTGACTCGATGTATAGGGACACCCTGTATAGGGTGTCCAAGGAGCACATGGTGAGCTTAAACCACCGACTTACAGTTCAAAAGACTTTGCAGTCTGATGCATTAGCCCACAGTGCCACACCAGAACTTCATAGACTTAGGAAACATAAATTTACTTTCAACATTATACCAACAGGTTTTGTGTATCTACTGAGTCAAGTATTTTACAATTCAGTAGTACTAATTTCTAAATAGAAAACAAAATAATAAGTATCCAAGAGGAGAAATATATATACACAAGCAACACTACCAGTTAACTTGCGAAGCATACTGGAGTTGTAAATCTTACATTACATCCCTGAGTACTGGTCATTTACTTCTGTTAAAGGAAAGTTCTTTCCTTTCCCATAAAGCTAGTCTTTTTGTGACAAATTACAGGTTCCCTTTAAATTCTTACAGTACTTTCCTCATCATAACTTTACTTAACCCCAAACATTTTATTTTGCTTTCTTGACTTACGAAAATAATACATAAAATAAAATGCCTTCAGGTTCATTCATGATATGAGGGGTTTTACAGATTCATCTTAATTCCCTAATGTTTCATAGTATGCCATTGTGGATCTTGACCATAGTTTGCTCATCAATTTTTCTGTTACTGGGCATGTAGGTTGATTCCATATTATTGCTATTATAAATAGTGCTGCTATGAGCATGAGTGTGCATATGTCTATTCATGTCATGGCCCTTATTTTTCTAGGCTATGTAGCTTGTGCTGGGATTGCTGGATCATATATTTCTAATTCCATACTGGTTTTCACAATGGTGGTCCATTTTATAATCACACCAGTAGTGGACAAGGGTTCAAGTCTCACTACACCCTTGCTAGCATTTTTTATTTTCTGGTTTTTGAGGTTTATTATTATTTTTTTTTTAATTTGGCTATTAATGCTGGATGAGAGGATAACTAATGGTTCTTTCTATTTCCATCTCTCCGGCACCTAACGACAACAATAGCCAAAGATCATAAGCATTTCTTCATGTGTTTGTTGACTACCTGAATGTCTTATTTGATGAAGTATCTATTCATGCCCTCTATTCATTTATTGGATCCCTGGTGTGGCACTGTAGGAAAAGCATTTGACCATGAGATCTATTAAAACTGCAAAGTCGGTGGTGCAAACTCACTACTTACTCCTTGGAAACCCTATACAGGGTCACCGAGTTGGAACTGACTTGACAACAACCCATTTTTAATTGGATTATTTGTCTTTTTAACTGGTGAGGTGTGGAACATAATTCAAAAGCATTAAAAAAAAAAAAAAAGTCTTACTGTTTGGATAGAGACTAGTGAAACCTCAAGACTGTGGACCTTAATCACTCTTCAGGCCTGGAAACGAACTTGCTCCCGTGACTTAATTTTCAACGAAAAAGCAGACAGGTCTATTAGGTGAACAATATCAGTACGGAGGTACACATTCCTTAGAATAATTAACCATTTAAGATAAAAAGGACAGCACTTGCTGAAGGCCAAAATTCAGAAGGCAAGAGGAGCTGATAGAGGAATGGAAATGAGATACCACGGGAGGAAGTGGGATAAGTGATATTACATTGTTGGGATTGCTATCAATGGCACAATGGCATGAGACCAAATGTGTATGAATTGTCGAATGGAAAACTTATTTTCTTTGTAACCTTTACCCAATTCACAATAAAAAGCTTAAAAAAAAAGTAAAGAGAGCTAACAATAAGGGTGAGGGATAAGAGGTAAATAAGCTTGTGGACTGGCCATCTCTCTGCCTTCTGATCATTGCCAATGTCAGAAAGCAGAGCATCTCATGATCTTTATGACTCTTTTTTCTTTGGACAATACACCTCTTCTCCCAAGATACAGCCTTCAGAAAGGTGTGCCAAACAGAAAAAACAGGCTAGTATTCCCACTCAACATTTTAGAGTCTAGCTCCTTCACTCAATTTTGAACTCCCTTCTAATTTTCATTGGTGAATTTGCTCTAGATTGGGAATTCCTCAATATGAAAGCTATCCTAATAGTCCATTCCAATTGTTAAATGTAGCATTTTAGTGGGCAGTACTTTTTATTTGTACACATGAAAGATGTATACAGTGAGACACATAACATCATTCCCCAAGTTCAAGATAGAATTAGTTTGAAAGAAAGTTGCAATTGCAAATATGTAATCAAATTGCTACTTTGGACTATGTCAATTACAGCAACATCTTCAGGTTTATGTCAAAACTCATTATCCTCAGCAAACTGGACCGGACATGAGAAAGGAAAGCCATTTGTTTGCTTGTTTAACACTGATCTTAAGACTGTAAATTGGAATGAAGGCAAATGTTCAGAATTTACAAGCACATCTCAGCCTTAAATTCTAAATAATTGAACATGGAATACAGTGAAGAAGTCAATCTCTATTTCTTTTTCTAGAGTAAGAATAGATATCTAGATAATCCAAAGAGTGGTCAGATTCTATGTCAATATTCTAATTAAGATTGCTCAATCTTTATTATTCCTTCAGTTTTGAATATTGTCTTTACTTACTCTATGTTCTGTCATTCCCAAATACGCAACTAAAGAACTGGAGAGAAGAAAAAAAAAGAACTGGAGAGCAACTACAAGACTCCAAGATTTATTCTAATCTTTTAGTGAATTAAAAAACTACTTCTCACATCAATGCATAAGAAAATACACATATATAAAATTAAACTTCCCTTGGAACTAGTATTTCCAAAATACTTACCCTAAGACAAATATTGATCTCAATTCTAAATTTAAGCTCTCATTTAATTTTAATAAAATGGATAAAATTAATGGTAATGTTG
>NW_006408621.1:6631405-6635630 GCF_000296735.1 Chrysochloris asiatica
AGGGTTTCCAAGGAGTGCCTGGGAGTTTGAACCATCAACCTTATGGTTAGCAGTCCAGTGTTTACCCTACAGTTGCACACCAGGACTCCATTTAAAATTAGTTATGTGTGGTGAAACACCACACAGTTCATCTACATTCAGTTTATCAAGAATTCTTATTGTTTTCTTGAAAGATGCATTTCTAAACAATGTAGCAGTTTTTCCTTGATTTAAATAATAATTAAAAATCAAAAATCTTGAGAGTGGAGCGATTGGGAAATTATTTATCTTTTGTTGTCTAACAATGAAAGCCATAAGGTGTTTCATTTCAATGATCTAGATCAGAAGATCTTGAAATTTATGATCTTGGGATCCCTTGGTGGTGGTTATGTGTCATGGAGTCGGTTCTGACTCTTAGCGACCCTGTACAGGGTTTCCAAGGCTATAAATCTTTACGAGAGCAGAAAGTTTCATCTTTCTCCTGTGGAACAGCTAGCTGGTCGTTTCGAACTGCTGACCTTGTGGTTCACAGCCCAATTTGTAACCACCACTACGCTACCAGAGGGATCTCAACTACTTTTATCTATGTCTAAAACTGTTCAGCATTTAAGATATGAAAATGAAGATTATCTCAAACAGCAAAAATGTTACACATCTGTCCTGATTGGTGCAAGGTAGACGGTTCAAACACACCAGCCTCTCTTCAGATACCCTATGAGTTGGAACTGACTCAAAGGCAATTAACAATAGCAATAGGGTTGAAGTTGATATTCTAATTACTTTTTGGGCATTCTTATAAAACACAACTGCTTGAGTACATTGGCTGTTGCTGTTATTGGTAAGTGCTGTTGAGTCGGTTCTGACTCACAGAGACCCTGTATAGGGTTTCGAAGGAGTGGCTGGTGAGGTTGAATCACCAAACTTGCAATTCAAATGACCTTGTGGTCCAGTGCTTATCCTACAGCACCACAGCAGGACTCTGAGCACAGTGGCTAGTTTAGAATAATATGTATACTTTTATTCACTATCAAACTTCAGCAGATACACATATACCTGACACGAATGTTTGTACTTGATCATACTGAAGTCTCTGAGGGGCACCTTCTACACATTGACCATCGCTAATTTGAGTCATGGGTTGGATTCAGAGGACCCAGAGTACAACAGATAGAGCTGATAACCAAATGATAGAGAGGAAGAAGGTTAAAACTTCAAGTCCAAGTAACTCTAGAATCGGTTGTAGATCTGGGCCAAGAAGAAAGGATTTTATTCAGAAACATTAAATCCTCAGAAGAATATTGATGCATCCTAGGGTTGCTAAAGATAAATAAGATATTGAGACACTTAGATCACTGTATAGCACATGTTGGCAATCAACCAACGTTAACACCAGCTACAACCCTTAATTTTACCCATTTTGTTAAAATTGAAAAAGAGTGTGTGTGTTCAGTCTAAATTTTAGAATTGGGATCAATATTTCTTAGAATGCAATTTTAGAAAAAAAATTAGGAAGATCAAGGATAAATAACTTTGTTGTTGTTAAGTGCTGTTGAGTTGGTTCTGACTCATAGTGACTCTGTATAGGGTTTCCAAGGAGTGACTGGTGAATTTGAACTGCTGAGTTTGTGGTTCAAACCAACCTTGAAGTCCATAGCTATATCCCACAGCATCACACCAGGATGATCTTTATCAGTGAGTCAAAATGGGTCACGTGAAAGGCTGTGATCAACCGGCTTAAAGGATAATGTTAGTTTCCCAGTGTTTAAAGTGAATGATTGGTTTAGATAAATTCTAAAGTCTCATACAAGAAAGAAATAGAGAGAAAGGAAAGGAGGGAGGAAACAAGGAAAAAGAGAAGAAAAGAAGGAAGGAGAAAAAAATAAAACCAAATTCAATGAATTCTCCTTATTTGAATCAAATCACCTTGCCAATTACAACAATTAAAAATAGCATCAAGCCATTTTATTCACCTCTAAACCACACATTGGAGTTCTGGTGTGGTGATATGAGTTATTTCGCTGGAATGCAAGGTCAGTGTGAACTATAAGATTGGTGGTTCAAGCTCACCAGCCGCTCCTCAGAAACCCTATAGAGAGTCAATATGACTTGGAACCAATTTGATGGCACTTACACTGTGGGTTAATGCAGCAGACTGCAAAGTCATTTGAATTGCAAAATCGGCGGTTTCAAGCTCACCAGCTGCTCCTCAGAAACCCTATACAAGGTCGCTATGGGTCAGAACCGACTCAACAGCACTTCACCACCACCACCACCACAACAACAACAGTAACAAACCATAGATATTAAAAAATAATAAGAAGAACAAAAAAACCTTTCATTTTGAAGTTGTAGTTTTCTTTTGTTTTAAACCTTCAGACTGAAAAACACACTCAAGGCTGAATCATGACTAACATTCCAAAAGCTTAGAATATATCCATTATGGCAAATTCAAAATCATCTTAAAATGTTTATTTTTTTTTCTAAATTAGATTAGTTTATTATATACCTTAATTTTTTTTTTTTCTATCAATTCAACTGGGTAGCGTTGTGGTTACGAATTGGGCTGTGAACCTCAGGGTCAGCATTACGAAACTACCAGCTATTCTGTGGGAGAAAGATGAGGCTTTCCACTCCTGTAAAGATTTACAGCCTCGGAAACCCTGTACAGGGTTGCTATGAGTCGGAACCAACTCCAAGGCACATAACAACAACAACAATCAGTTCAACTTATAGAAGTTCAGCAGTACAAAAAATAAATGACAGGATCCAGAAACAGAGGACCCTAGGAGCATCAAGGGAGAAGGGCACAAGTGGAATGAGGGACCCTATCCAGAGAAGCATCGACACCAAAGATGGAGGCAGAGATGGGGACATGGAGAGAGGGAGCAGCTAAGGACTCTGGAAAGAGAGGCACTGAGAGCTGGCAGCCTGGAGGCAGACTTGCAGAATGTGCCCTTTGGTGGTTTAAATTATTATATATGCCTGAGTGTTTAAAAAAAAAGAGAGAGAGCTAAAGTGACTAGAGAGAAATACTGTTAACTGATGGTATATGGAAGGGATTAATAACCATTGTAATGAAACAAGGTGTATGATTTGTTGAATGTAGAACTGATGATCTGCTCTGTAAACTTTCTCTAAATTCACAATAAAAAAACTTAAAAAATTTTTTTTTTAAATGACAGGAAAAGTATATCTGCTTTCGGAGCCTCACTCTCAATGCCCCATTAAATACATGCAGATAAATGCATCTGCCTAAAATTCTTCTAGTGCCCTGTTCTTTACCAAGCACTCACCCTGAGGTGAATGAGTCTGGACAGATAAGAATTATACGACAGCATGACCTTTATGAAACAGCTGAGGTGCCGTTGTATTAGCAATCACTGAATTCTAAAACAGCAGTAAACATGCTGATGAGATGTCCGTCATTTCCAAATACCCCATCTGACTGTTTCCTGAAGTTCAGAGACAAACCATCAGACATATGCCACACTTTCACATTAAAGATTTTGCTGGAGTCAACTCAGAGGAAGAACTTCACTACAGAGCAACTTTTGTCCTATAGATAAAAAGGGACACACAGATTTTGAAGAGACTCAAAGGCACGGAGAAACACTTCCCAGCTGTGGCCAGACAGAAACCTTACTGTAGTCCAGTAGTTGTTGTTGTTGTTATGTGCCGTAGAGTCGGTTCTGACTCATAGCGACCCTGTACGGGGTTTCCTAGGCTGTAAACCTTTACGGGAGCAGAAAGCCTCATCTTTCTCCCACAGAATAGCTGGTAGTTTCGAAATGCTGACCCTGAGGTTCACAGCCCGATTCGTAACCACTATGCTACCAGAGCTTCTTGTAGTCTAGTAGCACCTCGACCAAAATAGACTAAGCTACTCAGAGCATGAGCAGGGAGAAACTTCATAAATTTAACTTTGGGCACGTGGCCATACTCGTCAGTAAGCCTGATATTCTGGCCAAAATAAGGACTACATTCTCATCTTTTGAAACATGGACTATGTTGTTTGAAGTCTTAAAAATAAATACTCAGAGTGTAAGTCTGTCATACAGCGGTGACTTGTATGTTGTGATGTTGCTAAAAACTTAATACCCGTATTTCAACTACTACCAGGGTCACCCGTGGTGGGCAGGATTCAGTGGAGTTTAAAGACTAAGACAGACCAGGAAAAAGACTAGGACAGACTTAAAATAACAAAAACAAACTGGTCTCTGAAAATCTTATGAATAAAAGTAGAACA
>NW_006408621.1:6637069-6657954 GCF_000296735.1 Chrysochloris asiatica
AGGAAGAAGTTCGAGGTGTGTTGAAGCAAGGGTCCAGGACTTGATGAAATGGGTCCAGGACCTATTGAAATATTTCAATAAATTTCTACCTGCCTACCAACAATATACGAATCGGGCTGCGAACCGAAGGTCAGCAGTTCGAAACTACCAGCTGCTCCGCGGGAGAAAGATGAGGCTATCTGCTCCCGTAAAGATTTACAGCCTCGGAAACCCTATTAAGGGTCGCTATGGGTCGAAACCGACTCCACGGCACTTAACAACAACAATAACAACCAACAATATAGATATCTGGTTAACTGACTAGAAGAGTTCCATATTTGTGTCCATTCCAAAGAAGATTACCCTACAGAATATGGAAATTGTCTATCAATATCATTGCACTGGGCCAATCTGCTTCAAAAGACTTCTTTAAAGTGCTAAAAAGCAAAGACGTCACTTTGAGGACTCTTTAAGGTGTGCCTGATCCAAGCCTGGTATTTCAATCACCTCCTATGCATGGACAATGAGTAAAAATTGATGTCTTTGAATGATTGTGTTGTCAAAGAATATTGAATATACTAAGGACTGCCAAAAGAACATACAAATTTGTGCTGGAAGGAAAACAAACAGAATGCTCCTTGGAAGCAAATATAGCGAGATTTTGTCTCATTAACTTTGGAGATATTCTCAAGAGGGACCAGTCCCTGAAGAAGGACATAAGGGGTCAGTGAAAAAGAGGGCGACTTGTAACGAGATGGATTGACACAGTGCCATCAATGTAGAGCTCAAGCACAGAAACAATTGTGAGGATGGTGCGGGACCAAGCAGTGTTTCGTTCTGTTGTACATTCGATTGTTGTGAATCAGAACCAACTCAATGGCACCTACCAACAAAACAACATAACTAAGACTCATTTTACAAGAGGCTCCTCTCTTTGACTGTTGAGTTCTGCATCTTCATTCAGGTTTTGGCCTTACTGTAGCTACTGGTGTGGTGCTGTAGGTAAAGCCCTGAACTGAAAGGTTAGCTTGAACTGCAAAGTGGGTGGTTCAAGCTCACTCGCCATGCCTCACTAGGAGTCGGAACCAACTCAACAGCACTTAACAAGTCCAACCAGAAACTCCCTGGATGGTGACAATGGTTAATGAGTTCATTTACTAACTGAAAGCATTGAAATACCATTCCATACAGAAGGGCCTGGGGAGAAAGGCCTAGACATATACATCTGAAAAGCCAGCCACAGAAAGCAAGGAGTACAGTTCTACTCTGTCACACATGTGGTTAACAAGAGTCATAATCAACCCTCTGCTCCTCTGCAACTGGGTAAGTGCCAGCAGAAGTTTTCAAAATAGTCATGATTAAAGAGAAAACAGAAAATTAATCTGAAAAGTTCTGAGTTCAGAGACAATTTCAAAAGGCATGTGTGTTTTGTTTGTTTGTTTGTTTTTAATGTTTTACCAAAACACTGTATTGCCATTTCCATCTATAAAGAGATATAATATACAGGGGACTAGATATCAGAGCTACAGATACGCCGTGCATCTTTTCCTGTACAGAAGGGCCTAGACAGTGCCGATGGCATCTATGCTCTGCAGACAACCACAGGAAACTCGTGTGATGCTGTAACATTGGCAGAGACCAGTCAGAAAGCAGGGCCTTGGAAGCCTGGGCTGTTCACATCGCCTCTAAAAATACAGACCTTCTCCTTTGCCACTCTGCCCTGATGTTTCACAAATTGGCATGTCATCTTGTGCGGGGGCCATCCTAAATCTTCACGGCATCATCTCAATTTTAGTATATGTATGCTGGAGCAAGCACTCCTGCCATGATGTTGAAATGTTTGAGAACTCCAGAGCTTTGCTTCTTACCAAACAAAACAAACTAATAAAAAGAGCTGATTTTCTATTCAAGTTTAGCTCTTGCTTTAGCAACATAACTCAAAAATGACTTTTTATAAAGGCAAAGGGAGTTGTACTGTTAGAATTTCAGCAACATCACCATAAACACCAGCAAAATAGAAAGATGTGTTGGAATTAATGTGGCAAAAATATTCCGAATCTTTTTCAGCTCAAGTCATTGAACTGTGTTTGGAAATTTTTTTCTATTCAACAAGGTCACTTTCAGACAAAGAATGTGTTATGATTTCTCATGATTGTTCCAGGCACAATAGGAAGCTTATCTCAAGCTGTGTGTTTCACTGAGTCATTATTTTCAGCTATGTACAGTTATAAACATATTTTGTTGTTATTGCTGTTAAGTGCCATTGAGTTGGTTCCGACCCATGGTGACCCTGTATAGGGCCTCTAAGAAGCAACTAGTGGGTTTGAGCTGAGAGGTTGGCAGTCCAGCACATTATCCTGCAGTGCCACACAAGGACTTTTATAAACATATGTTGTTGTTGTTAAGTGTCGTCAAGCTGATTCCAACTCATGGTAACCCTGTATAGAGTTTCTTAGGAGTGGCTCGTGAATTTAAACTGCCAACCTTATGGTTCAAACCAACTTTGCAGTCCAGTGCATTAACCCACAGCACCACACTAGGACTCCTATAAAGATATAGGAGTGATAAAGAAAGGTAAAGTATGATTTATATTGGCAAAATCTATTACCTACCAGCTAAATTCCAGTTATTTGTTAGAATTATCTGATCTAATGATATGCCCCATAATTTGTGAATTACCTCATATTTTGAAAATATCAAAAAAACTTTTCAGTTATCAAAAATGAATTTCCCTTGGTCTCAACATCAGCTTCCTTTTTGTTTCTCTGCTCCCCTTCACAAAAACATGTCTCAACAGAATTGCCCACAAAGTAGCTCCATCTTGCATTCACTTTTCAGCATATTCTAATCTGGATAACACAACTCCATTGTAAAGATTATCAGTGGCCCCATGTTGCCATACTGGAAGAGACATGGGTCCTCCTATTATTGGACTTTTTAGTAGCATTTAGCAAAAATGCCCATCCTTTCCTCTTTTCAGTAGCCTCTGTTTCAGCCTGTCTCTATACTTCCTCGTTTTCCTCCTATCCCTCTGGACACTACTTTTCAATCTCCTTTCTTGCATTTTCCTCTTTTACCAAAATGCCACAAGTAAGAGAGTCTCAGGACTCAATAATAAACTCTCATGTTTTTTCAAGTACCATGTACATAGGTACTTCTAGATTTATATCTCTAATCTAGATTTGTACTCTCTGTGCTTCAGATCTACACACAGAGAGGTAGATAGGTAAATGGCAGATAGATAGATAGAAAGTCACAACTCTATTTGGAAGTTTTATAGGCATCTGTCATAATTTCCTTGTTCTGTGACAACAGAAATACTACAAGTGGATGACTTTAAAGAAGAGAAATGTATTTTCTCACAGCTATAAACACCGCAAGTCCAAATTAAGGGTTTGGTTCTTTGGCGAGGTTATTTGTTGTCTATTTCAGCTTCTAGTAGCTGGCAATCCTTGGAATTTTTGGGTTATAGGTTCATCTGTCTTCAGAGTCATAGGACTGAATAGAGCTGCTTCATAGGGTCTCCAAGGCAGTAAATCTTTGTGGAAAAACTGTCACATTTTCCTCCCATGTAGAGGCTAGAGGATTTAAACCACCAACTTTTCATTCAGCAGCCAAATGCTTAACCACTGCACCACCAGGGCTCCTATCTCAAATATAAAAGGTCAAAAGCAGCAAATTAAAAGTAGCAAATCTCCAAATCTGTTTCTTTCTCAATAATTAGCATTGCCAGTCACTCAAGCCATAAAACTAAATGTCACTTCATTTTTTCCCTTTACTATTCATAGCTCATCCACAGTAAATCCTGTTAATTCACCTGCAGAATTATTTCTCTATTTCAGATATCTCTCTCTTTCTTAGTGTTGTCACTTTAACCAAGTTATCCACATTCCTGGTCTGAACTTACAGAAAAGAAAAAGAAAACATTAAGATCAGTTTGCTCTACATTACTTTATTTTACATTCTTCAGCGCATTTTTCTATATGGAAATGTGATGCCCTAAAATCATAAATCTATGTTGAATCCTTGCTTGAAAACTTTTTAATGCTTTCTGTTACATTTAGAAGAAAATCCAAACTTCTCATCATAAGCCAAGGCTCCACATAGTTATATAAGCCTCTGTCTCACTTCATGCCATTTCCCCAGTTGCTGGTTACCTTCTTAGGTCTTCTTTCTTGATTTCTAAAATATGCACTCAGGTTTTTTGTTGTTGTTTTTTTTTTCCCCACCCTAAATCAATACCTTTGTATCTGCTGCCATTTTTGCCTAGGATGCTCTATCTAACATCATTTTATAATAAGTATAATAATGTACAATTGCTTGACTGCACAGCTAGTTATGCAATGACAAATAGGCAAGTAAGCAAGACTATCTTATTCTCACAGTATGTTCATAGCCTGGCCTGATACATAGTAGGTTATTAGCATACATGATGTAAGGCCTGAAGTTAAGACAGAATATTATGTGCTACCTTAATATCATAAAACATGCTGTTGTTAGGTGTCATTGAGTTGATTCCAACTCACAATGATCATCTGTACAACAGCAAAAAATATTGCCAGGTCCTGCGCCAGTCTCAGAATCATTGCTATGTTTGAGTGCATTATCACAGCCTGTTTGTTAGTCCTTCTCACTGAGGGACTTTCTCTTTTGTGCTGACCCTCTATGTTACCGAGCATGACTTTTTTTCTACAGAGAATGATCCCTCCTGATAACAGGTCTGAAGGACATAAGAGCAAGTCTCAGCATCCTCACTTCTAAGTGGCTGTCCTTTTTCCAAAACAGATTGTTTTCATTCTTCTGGCATTTTATATTCAACATAGTTCACTAACACCACCATCCAAAGGCATCAATTATTCTTTGGTCTTCCTTAGTCATTGTCCAGGTTTTGCAAGCACATGAGGGATTGGAAAATACCATGGCTTGGGTTAGGGGCACCTTAGTCCTTAAAGTGACATCTTTGCTCTCTAACACTTTGAAGGGGTCTTTTGCAACAGATATGCCCAATGCAATCTATCATTTGATTTCTTGACCGCTGCATCCATGGACATTGATTATAGATCCAAGTAAAATAAATCATTGACAACTTCAATATTTTCCGTCATGTATCATGATACTGCTTCTTGGTTCAGTTGTGAGATTTTTTGTTTTCCTTACATTGAAGTGTAATCAATACTTGAAACTCTAATCATTGATCTTCAACAGTAAATAGAAGAGGACTTTCAGCAATCAAGGTTGTAACATCTCATATCACAGGTCATTAATAAGTATTCCTGAGATCTTGATGTCACGTTCTTCTTCATTAAGTCCAGTTTCTCAGAGTATTTGCTTGGCATACAGATTGAATTTGTACTGTGAGAGGTAACAACCCTGTTTCACACCTTTCCTGATTCTAAAATCATGTAGTATCCCCTTTATTTGTTCAAAGACTGGTTCTTGGACTATGAACAGGTTCCACATGAACACAGTAAAATATTCTAGAATTCCCATTCTTCTCAATATTATCAATAATTTGTTGTGATCTACACAGTTGAATGTCTTTGCATACTCAATACAACACAGAAAGACATTGTTTTGTTATTCTCTGCTTTTAGTCAAGATCCATTTGATTCATTCCACATCCCCTTGTGTAACAACTGAAATTTCTGGCAATTCTGTGTTGATGTACTACTGTAGCCATTTTTAAATTATCTTCAGCAAACTTTTACTTGTGTGTAATATGGTATTGATGATATTGGAGTCCTGGTGTGGTGCTGTGGGATAAAGCACTGGACCACAAGGTCAGTTTGAATCACAAGATGAGTGGTTCAATCTTACTAGTGGCTCCTTGGAAACCCTATACAAGGTTTAACAGCACTTAACAACAAATTGATGCTATTGATTGATAATTTCTGCATGCTCTTAGGTCACCTTTCTTCAGAATAGGCATAAATATGGATCTCTTCCAGTTGGTTAGCCAGGTAGCTGTTTACCACATTTCTTCTTATAGATAATTGAGCACTTCCAATATTGTATCATAAAATACAAAAGACATTACAGGGCCTAACCACATGTCTCTCTACCCATTTTGCTCTTGTGGATGAGGTCCACAGCTAAACAACTTTCCTTATCATAGAAATAAGCATTGCTATTGTTATTAAGTGCTATCGAATCATTTCTAATTCATAGCAACCCTGTATAGGATTTCTGAGAAGTGGCGAGCAAGTTTGAATCACTGACCTTGTGGTTCAAGGGCTTATTTTAAAGTGCCACACCAGAACTCCATATATATATATATGTAATCCTGGTGTGGCAATGTGGCTTAATGCGCCAGACTGAAAAGCCATTTGAACTGCAAGGTCAGCAGTTCAAGCACACCAGCTGCTCCTCAGAAACCCTATATAGGGTCACTATGGGTCAGAGTCGACTCAATGGCACTTAGCAATAACAATAATAACATATATATGGAGCTCTGGTAGCGTAGTGGTTACGAATCAGGCTGCGAACCGCAAGGTCAGCAGTTCGAAACTACCAGCTGTTCCACGGGAGAAAGATGAGACTTTCTGCTCCCGTAAAGATTTACAGCCTCGGAAACCCTGTGCATGGTCGCTATGAGTCGGAACCGACTTCACAGCACTTAACAACAACAACTATAAATATATATATATATTTGTTGACCAAACTTCATCGCTTGTACTTCGGACATATTGTCAGGAGGGACCAGTCGCTGGAGAAGGATATCATGTTTGGTAAGAAGGAGGGTCAGAGAAAAAGAGGAAGACCCCCAGCGAGATGGATTGGCAAAGTGGTAGCATCAATAGGCTCAAGTGTGGCAACAATTGTGAGTTTGGCCCAGGACCGGGCAGTGTTTCCTTCTCTTGTGCGTAGGGTTGCTATGAGTCGGTACTGACTTGTTGGCACCTAACAACAACAACAACAGCTAGAAAAATATCAAAAAGAGCAATGTAGAAACTTAAAATAATTCAGTAAGGTCAAGCAAAGAGCATGGATCCAGAGGGTCGGAAGTTTTCTCTAATCTCTATAACACAATGATCTATTTTATGATTAATCATTTGAAAGACTTCCCACCAGCCTAGGACTCTTTTTGCCAGCAGTTAAAATACAGTGTTATTTCCTACATCAGGACCATGGTTTCAACCTCCCAGATCAATGTTAGATGATTTATAAATGATATCTGTACTTAAAATGAGAGTTTTAGAAGCATTTGATTTTACACAGCTTCAATATCACTGTCCACTACACTATGCAAAAATTTTCCATACCTTTTATTTTACTCACCTAAAATTTAAACATGGAACAAAACAAACAAAAGCTTTAAATTATCAAAAGTTCAAATAAGTGGGTGCTGTTGTGTGTCCCCAAGTTGGTTCGGACTCATGGTGGCCTTATGAAGGGTTTCTGAGGCTGTAAATCTTTACAGGATCAGAAGCCTATCCTTTGCCCTCTAAAACAGCTACCGACCTGTGGGTAAAAATTCAACGTGTAACCCACTATTTTATAAACACTAAAATATCATTAACCCAAAATTACTACTATCTTCATTTAGTTATTGCCATTCTATGTTTCTGTTTTGCCAGACCACACATTTAATATCATTAATGTAATTATGTGGTATTCCCTTCAAAACTAAAACAAAACAACAAAATGCCACTAGAACGCATTATATGCTTGTTTCCATTAGAATTACGGAAATTTCAATAAATCTTTTACTTGCAGGAAAGCATCAGGAAAAACATGTTGCAGGTTGAATGAATATTGGTTCTCAGTATCTCTTAGAGAACAATCATATTTTCTAAAAAACATTGGCTGGTCCCTTAAGAAACAGTTACAATGGCTATCTCATAATCATCTGCATTGTCCTTTTAACTTAGAACAATATAAATAGCATAATGTATCTCTTCTCAACAGGACGCCACTGGTGACTAAAGTTAGTTCATAAAAAGAAAACAGGTCATTTAAGGAAATGCACCATTTAGGGTGGGCTGAAACATATTTAAATTTTTTCTAGTATTTAGGTGAACATCTTTATATTAAAGTAATCTGCAATCTTCAGATATCCTTTTATATTGTTTATTAACTCAATAAATATTGAGCTTTGACTATGTGCACTGTGCTATATGATCAAAATACAAAAACAGTCCCTATTCTTAGGAAACTCACAGTTTAATTAATTTCAGTGTTTTCAAAAACAGCAACTATTTATTAAAATGAGTATCACCTAGAATGAAAAATATAATTTGTGTGTCACCAAACTCTCCATAGCATTTCATTTAACAATTATATTTATAACTGATTTCTATGGCCTGTTTTAGTTCAGAACTGTACAAAATGACACTGACTTTTTGTTTTTTAATGTTTTATTGTGAATTATGAGACAGTTTACATGGGAGAGCATTAGTTTTACATTCATCCTATCATATATTGTTTCATTGTCATGGTTACAATCCCCTCCATGCATCATCAACCAACAAAAGGGTATATCCTGCAAGCCTGCCCCACGGTTGTCAGCACACAGCCCCTTTCCCTCTCTGTGTCTGAAGTCCCCAGCTGCTCCATCTCTCCACGTCATTGTCTCTGTCTCCATTTATAGCATCACTGCTTCTCTGGGTAGGGTCCCACTCTCCACTCTTCTCCTTTTATGGTCCCAGGGACCTCCGCTCCTAGGCTGAAAAGTTAAACACTCCTCTCCTTGCTACAAAATGTCTACCTTTATATTTCCAACCCTCACAATCAGTCCTGATAACAATGATTCACTATTGTATCACAAGAGACCTATATGCATTTGCTTTCATCAGCCCTGCCTAGACAGATTGGATACTACTCAGTGAAGATTTTACCTTCCTCCATGCCCTCTGGATCTAGGGTCCCTCTTGAAAGCATATAAGCCAGTCACTTCTTGCCTTTGTGGCTCCCCCACTTTGGGTAGCCAATGTCCAAGTTGCCCATCCCTGTCTACTATGTGTATGGAGTGGGTCGGAATGATCCTTGCTGTAAAGATTTGTTCCCTCTTGACATTGACTCTTAACTATGTCAGTTGACCTAAAGAGGGGTGGAGGATGATGTATTTAGCAAATGTGCCAGACTTCAAAGCCATTTGAATGGCAAGGTCCGTGGCTCAAGCTCACCAGTCGCCCATCGAAAACCCTATACAGTCACTGTGGGTCAGAACCAACTTGACGGCACTTAACAACAGCAACAATAAACATAGTTAACAGAATTTCTTGATAACAGAGCATTTAGAAATTCTAATATATATATACTTTATATAGTTTTTTATAGGAAAATGTATCATCTGAAATTTATTTTCTGAACTCATTTTTCCATGAGACACTTATTTTGTGGGAAAATCTCACAGAAACCAAATCCAACAGACCATATTTTGAAATTCTAAATAAAGTATCATGTCATTGCTTCAGAAATGAATCAATAGGTAGCTGCAATGCAATGAATTACTTAATATGGCCCTTGTTGTCAAAGCCCTCCATTGTGTGATGTATTGGAGTCTGGGTACACCTCTGTGGGCTAAAGCTGGACCCAAAGGTCAGCTTGAACCACACAGTCAGTGGTTCAAACTCACTAGCCGCTCTTTGGAAACCTTATACAAGGTCGCTATGAGTCAGGATCTACTTCATGGCACTTACCAGCAACAACAACATGACTGCGGTTATGGTCCCATTTTGGCGTGAATTGTCTGTTGTGTTAATGAGGCAAGATTAAGATGGGATGTATCTTGAATCCATGCCTTACTAGAGGAGTCACTACACTTAGCTTTCTTGTGGGTATGGTCTGCAATGAGCAGTTCTCTTTGTTATTGTGCTAAAACAAGAACTACTTATTAGGTAAAAGGCCAGTGTCCTCCTTAATTTAGAAAAGCAAGAGGCTGGGGTCACAGAATTGGCTGAGACCAGATATGGCCTACCTAACATGGACAGCATCCTCAATCTGAACTGTTGATGTCACAAAGCTGAAAATTCACCTTTATCAGTGCCCTTTCTTGTTGTTGTTCAGTGCCTTCAAGTCACTTCTGACTCATAGCGACCCTATAAAGGGTCTACAAGGAGTGGCTGGTGAGCTTCAACCTCTGACTTTGTGGTTCAAACCAACCTTGCAGTCCAGTGCATTAACCCATCAGTGCCCTGTTGTTGTTGTCGTTAAGTACCGTGGAGTCGGTGCCGACTCATAGTGACCCTGCACAGGGTTTCCAAGGCTGCAAATCTTTACGGGAGCAGAAAGTCTCATCTTTCTCCCACAGAACAGCTGGTAGTTTCGAACTGCTGGCTTTGAGGTTAGCAGCCCAGTTCATAACCGCTACACTAGATGTGGGCAAAACACCATCTTTGAGTGCCCCTTTCCAAATGGAAGATACACTGAAGACTAGTTCTTGTGTTATATCAGCCTGACAGATACCAATCAGACCTCTATTACCATCCTAAAACACATCCTGGCCCAGGACTCAGAAAGCCCTGTTGGCAACATGAGTTACTGTGTGCCCTTTGCTTGGTCAACCAAGTGAGGCCTTCTTTCTCTTTTGGCAGTTCTGCATCTCTGTAGCTATACTTTGGCCCAGTTTGCTCTCTTGCTAAGGATCCTGTGTCTGGCTCACCTCCAACTGATCTCTGCTTTAATGTGAGTAGGAGAATCTCCCAGATTTACATCTGAACTTCAGATTTTGGATTTACCAGCTTCCACAATCATGTGAACCATTTCCTTGATGGTTTGTGAGTTTTGTGAAACTTTGCAGAGAATTGCAGAACTCTGGGGAGAATTCCGAGGGGAGAAGTAATGATTAATACCAGAGATGATGGACTGGTGTCCATTTTGGAAAAGTTGGACATTTGGGAATCTTTAATCTCTACCTCATTGGGATCAGTCATGTGCTGGTCCTCATAAAAGAAATTATTACTGCATTTGTTGTTGTTAAGTGCTGTTGAGCCAGTTCTCATCACATCACTCCAGTGTGGAGTTTCCCAGGAGGAGCTGGTGAGTTTGACCCTGTGGTCAGTAACCCAGTGCTTATCCTAAAGTACCACACCTGGGGTCCTGTTATTGCAGTGGTGATGGTGGTGATTGTGTGCCATCGAGTCAGTTCCAACTCATAGCGACCCTGCGTAGGGTTTCTGAGACTGTAAATCTATCTTTATGGGAGCAGAAAATCTCATCTTTCTCCCATGGAGTGGCTCGTAGATTTGAACTGCTGATGTTGGGGTTAACAGCCCAATTCATAACCCAACCCACTATGCTACCAGGGCTTTATTCTTATTGCCATTGTTGTTGTTGTTGTTGTTAAGTGCTGTCAAAGTTGGTTCCAACTCATATGACCCTGTATAGGGTTTCCGAGGAACAGCTGGTGGGTTTGAACTGCTGACTTTGTGATTAGCAGTCCAATGCTTAACCAGTAGTGCCACACCAGGACTCCATTATTGCCATATTGGCATTTAATTTAACCTGTTGACCCATGCACATTTACTAAATTATCCTATAATTTTTCCCAGAAATTTTAGCTCAATTTCTTTCAAAAGGACCCTTTAAACATGATTTAAGAGCAAAAGATGACAAACATCAGTTTAAACAGAAATCTTTATGCTCCCCTTTTCCTTCAAGAAACTATCTGCCTGACTCCTACCAGAGAAGACAAAAGCGGAATGTACAGAGAAAAGAGGGATCAGTGAATGGGGAAAGGGGAGTCTTTTGACAAACGTAAACTTTTATGCAGAGATTTCAATTTTTCAAGGGGATAATGTAAAACACATGATAAGTAGAAAATGCTGCATTTATAGAAGTCTAATTGATACAAAAAGGAGCTCTGGTAGCATAGTGGTTACGAATCGGGCTGCGAGCCGCAAGGTCAGCAGTTCGAAACTACCAGCGATTCCGCGGGAGAAAGATGAGGCGGTCTGCTCCCGTAAAGATTTACAGCCTCGGAAACCCTGTACAGGGTCACTATGAGTCAGAACCGACTCCACGGCACATAACAACAACAATTGATGTCAAAAAAATACATTAAACACTAATGCAAAATCAATTTGGGACTGCAGTGTGTACTTGTAAAATACTTTACCTATACGTATTCTTGAAAAACAATTCAAACACATTTGCTTCCTGACTAAAATAAGAAATTCTCAGAAATCTAAGTGGGAAAAGGATTGCAGTGATATCACACAGCTCTATTCGGCTTTGACTCAAATCTTAACATTATCTCTAGCACATCAAGTTTTTCAAGTAAGCTGAAGGGGAAAATGGCTGCTGTTCAGATCTGACCAGACGAAAACCAGATGGGACAGAGACATAATGCAGAAGTATGATGGCACATTCTTTTTTAGAAGCACAATTATATATACATCTGCTCTGAAAGTACAGGTCTCTATTCTATCTTTGTTTTACCTGATGGATGAAAGCACAAAAGAATAATTTTAAATCACAAGAATGACACAATTATAAGATGTTACTTATGTACAGACACTGTTAACTTAATGATGTCATGGACAGGGTTGATTAACAGCATCCTATCCTACCCCAGTGGGTTTATCTACAACCAAGAGAGTCATCTTGAGATGAAATGACTTACTGCCCCAGCTGTGAGGCAGAAGTGCAGCTCTGAACCACATCACGATATTTCAGTCTTCAGAGAGGACTGGAGGTGGGGTAGGGGGCAGATGGAACACCATTTATCTTAGGTCCTGGCATATTTCTGCTCATGGCAGGGTGATTTTGCTGGCATGAGTCAGAGAGTGTGTGAGTCATCTGTATAATAAATGAGACAACTTTATTTCATTCAGCTTCTGCTCACTTCATTACAGCAAGACAAAGTAAAGAAAACTTCTGTTTTCTGTCAGGTTTTCCCCAAATGATCACTCACTGATGGCTCATATGTCCCCATCAGAGCTGTATGAGACTGTGAAGCCCCAGCTTGTATTGCCAGCAACCCAGGCAGGAATGTGGTTGCCAAGCACACTGGCTCCTGCAATGATTTACCACTTCCAAATGTTACATTTCACAACAAATCTAAGAAGTGCAACCTTTTCTACTAGAAGATTCCCCAGTGAGCTGTTCTGTCATAACTATTTGGCTTTGATCTCTATGTGAAGGGACAGTTAGTCTTACACATCCATGTTTCCTATGGCTGCATCCCATGATTTGGATACAGCATCATAAGTCGTCTCCATTTTTTCAGGTTCAATTGAAAAAAATACAGTCAAATTCTATTCAAATGAACTTGGGCTGGGAGAAAGCAAACAAAAAAGAAAAAAATATATTTGTTTTATGTGAGTAGTATTACAGTGAAAACCACTTCTTGAAGGGTACTGAATGCAACACAAAGAGAATAAAACTGGAAATTTTGTGCACTTTAATATCTACTACGCAGGAGTAGAATGTGAAAGACTGCCTTGGAGCTTAGCTGGAACTAAATCTTAGGTTTCAAATTGAAATATAAGATACAATTTTATAAAAATTTAGAGTGCTAAAGGAGCTTAGTAACTATACAATCCCCTCTTTCACGCAGTATAGAAATAACCTGTACAATAGATTCACAGACATTCATTCAGTTTCTGAATAATTTCAATTACTGGGAATTCATTCATTCCCAAGACAGCCCATCTGTTTACCAACCAAGTCTCTTAACTACAAGGGATCCTTTGATGTGTGCAAAGCAGCCTCTCTAAAGCTTCCAAACATACATTCTCATTCTGGTTACTAACCAATGTTGACTTGGTTGGTTGGTTGTGTGCTGTGGAGTCGGCTCCGACTCATAGCAACCCTGTACAGGGTTTCCGAGGCTGGAAATCTTTAAAGAAGCAGAATGCCTCATCTTTCTCCCATGGAACAGCTGGTAGTTTCGAACTGCTGACCTTGTGGATCACAGCCCGATTCGTAACCACTATGCTACCAGAGCTCCTTAACCAGTGTTGACTAAGAGTTCTATAATTTTTGCTCCAATCCACTATGATTCTTGTACTTTGAAGTATTCTGATTTTCTTGTGACTCTAGTCAAGATCTGCCCTAATGTTCCAGATCCTGTTTGTATTCCTGACTTTACTTTGCTGAACCACAACTGAGTCAGGTCAATTAGCCTAGCTCCTTGGCCATTGTCTTTCTGTTCACAGAAAGGACATTCAACACTCTGCCTTGATTCCCAGCTTCTCTTCTCAGACACTGTTTTGCCCACATATATCCTCCAGGTATCTCTCTGCCAGGTTCCCAGCTCTTAGTCTTCTCCCCAAGTCTTTCAATCCAATGTGTTGATGGCACATTCTAGTTTCTTTCTATCTGCTCTTCCTGGAAGAGAGCAGTTAGTAAGCAGAGACACCAGGCAAAAAACCATGATATTTGAAAATGGAAAAGATGTATTTAAAGCTATCAACTGTAAAATGTAGTAACTAAATTTATACTATGTGCTGAAAAAAATATATGTAAGAAGAACTATAAGGCAAGGAATTATACCATTCACCAAGACAGATGATTCAGAAGGAAAGTAACACTTTTCCAAAATAATCCTTATGAGGTGCATGAGGGCCTTATGAATTAAAATATTTATTAAGCTGTTGAAAATATGGGTCCAGATTGGAACAAAGGTTTCTTGAATAGATTTGAGAATCTTCAAAATGTAAAGATATCTTAAGAAACAGATTGAAAGTTAGAAGTTCAAAGAGAAGGAAATGGGTCTCCTTGGAATCATGATTTTGAAATTTAAAGACTGAATATAAAATAATGGTCCTTGAAGGAATCTAGAATGAATAGACATTGGAAGTGTTGTTGTTATTATTAGGTGTTAAGTTGGTACAGACTCATGTACAATTGAACGAAATACTGCCTAGTCCTGGGCCAAGCTCACAATCGTTGCTATGCCTGAGCCCATCGCTGCCACCACTGTGCCAATCCATCTTGTTGAGGGTCTTCCTCTTTTTCTCCGACCCTCCACTTTAGCAAACATGATATCCTTCTCCAACAACTGGTTCCTTCTGACAATATGTCCAAAGTATGAGAGATGAAGTTTGGCCATCCTGGCAGCCAAGGAGCATTCTGGCTGCACTTCTTCCTACACAGATCTACTGGTTCTTTTGGCAGCCCATGGCACTTTCAATATTCTCCTCCAACACCACAACTCAAATGCATCAATTCTTCTATGGTCTTCCTTATTCACTGTCCAGTTTTTACATGCCAGACAGTAAATATGAGGTTATTGAAAATGTCATGGCTTGGGTCAGGGACACCTTAGTGCTCCATCTGACATATTTTATCTTCAACATTTTAAAAAGGTCTTGTGCAGCAGATTTTCCTAATTCAATACATCGTCTGATTTCTTGACTGCTGCTTCCATGAGTGTTGATAGTTGATCCAAGAAAAATAAAGTCCTTGACAACATCAATGCTTTCTCCATTAATAAGAATGTTGTTTAGAGGTCTCGTGATGAGGATCTTTGTTTTCTTTACAATGAGATGTAATCCATACTGAATGTTGCAGTTTTTGATCTCCATCAGTAAGTATTTTAAGTACTCTTCACTTTCCGCAAGCAAGGTTGTATCATCTCCATATCGTAGGTTGTTAATGGGTTTTCCTCCAATTCTGATGCCACATTTTGCTTCATATAACCCAAATTCTCAGATTATTTGCTCAGCATACAAGTTGAATAAGTATGGTGAAAGAATACAACCCTGTCACACACCTTTCTTAATTTTAAACCATTCAGTGTTCCCACGTTCTGCTCAAAAAACTGCCTCTTGGTTGAGGTACAGATTCCTCATGAGCACAATTAAGTGTTCTGGAATACTCATACTTTGCAATGTTGTCCATAGCTTGTCATGATCCACACAATCGAAAGCCTTTGCATAGTCAACAAAGCACAGGTAAATATCTTTCTGATACTCTCTGCTTTCAGCCAACATCCATCGGACATCAGCAATGATATCCCTCATTCCACATCCTCTTCTGAATCCTGCTTGAACCTCTGGAAGTTCTCTGTCAATGTATGCTTGCAGCCATTTATATATTACTGCTAATAAAACTTTACTCGCATGGGATATCAAAGAGATCTTCCAATGATTTCTGCATTCCATTGGGTCCCCTCTCTTTGGAACGGGCACAAATACGGATCTCTTCCAATCAGTCATCCAGATAGCTGTCTTCTAAATTTCTTGACATAGATGAGTGAGTGCCTCCAGTGTTGTCTCACTTTCTTGAAAGATTTCAATTTTTATTCCATCAATTCCTGGATGAACAAATTTGTTCTTTGAAAAAAATTGTTCTTTGCTAATTCCTTCAATGCACCTTGGACTTCTTCCTTCAATATCATTGGTTCCTGATCATATGCTACCACTTGAAATGGTTGAACATCAACCATTTCCTTTTGGTACAGTGACTCTGTGTATTCCTTCCTTCTTCTTTTGATGCTTTCTGCATCATTCAGTAATGTGCCCAGAGAATCCTTCAGTAATGAAAATCAAGGCTTGAATTTTTTCTTTAGTTCCCCCAGCTTAAGCAATGCTGAGTGGGGGGAACTGAAGGTTATGGATGTAAAATTGGTTCAATGGTGAGGATTTTTGTTCTCTTCACGTTGAGATACAACCCATACCAAAGGTTGTGTCCTTTGATTATAAAAGTAAGAGTTTAAAAATGTAATGTTAGAATACAAAAATTAAAGGAAAATATAAGTCTGAGAAGAAGAAAGTAGTTAATAATGACAAATGCTTGTAAGAATGTCCAGTACAATAAGGAAATAAAAGTTCAATTTCTTTGGTAATAGAAGCCAGTGGTTTCAATGGTAAAGACTGGTTAGCAACAGAGCAAACCCCCTTCATCTTTCTCCTGGGCACATGAACAGTCCATAGTCATCAGCATTGCTTGCAATTTGTTATTGTCACTTGTATGAGCTGTGTCCAAAAGAATATGTGTCAATGCATCCTGCCTGGTTAGTAATCACCACCACCTCACTGCCTTTTATTGCAAGCAAGATTCAAAGAACCAGCAGAGGACTTCAAAAGCCAAAGGAAAAAAGGAAGTAAAAGATGTAAGGAGACCAAGTACCTAAATCACTGTGTGACGCAGTTTACCCTGCCTCTGTCCTCAATTTCCCCCCAACAGCCTCTAATTAGACCTTATAGAAACAAAAAATAAATTTATGTTAAGTCATTGATATTTGGAGATCATAAGTTATAATCACTTGACTAATACTAATACAAAACCTGTTGTGGTCATGCTAATTCCAATGTATGGTAACCCCATGTTTGTCAAAGAAGAACTGTACTACACAGGGTTTTCAATGGCTAACTCTTTCTTCACAGCTCATCTGAGTCAACTTGAACCTCCAGCATTGAACAGTTGAACCAGTGAAAGGATGCAAGTTCTGATTTAATGATCTTGAGGAAAGGAACTGTCTGAGAGTTACACAGACTTCCTTGCAAAGGAATGGCTTGTAAGGACTATTGAGTATTCAGAATTTATTCATTCAATAATTTTTATTTAGTATCTACTCTCTATTATTCTGGAGTCCTGGTATGGTGCTGTGGGTTAATGCATGAGACTGCAAAGTCATTTGAACTGCAAGGTCAGTGGTTGAAGCACACCAGCTGCTCTTTGGAAACCCTATACAGGGTTGCTATGGGTTGGAATCAACTCGACAGTACTTAACAACAACAACAACAACTGTATTATTCTAAGGAACTCTGGTAGCGTAGTGGTTACGAATCAGGCTGCTAACCTCAGGGTCAGCTGTTCGAAACTACCAGCTACTCCACGGGAGAAAGATGAGGCTTTCTGCTCCCGTAAATATTTACAGCCTTGGAAACCCTGTTCAGGGTCACTATGAGTCAGAACCAACTCCATGGCACATAACCACCACCAACCTATATTATTCTAGACAATTGGCATATAGTGTAAACAGAGAAAAATTTCTGTCTTCATGCATCATTTTACATTTTATTGTATTCTATACTATTGAATTCTTCACATTAAGAATACCAAGTGAATCCCAATTAAGGGGTAGATCTGTGAGATACATCTTACTTTTCAGAATACATTTTAATACCCAATTACATCTTACTTAAATAGTCAAGTACGAACAAAGAAAACAAACAAAAATTAAGGCTCAGTAAGCAGTAAGTAATGGCCCAAGAATAACAGATGGTTATTATCATATCTATTACCTGTCATATTCTTCATGAGCAGAAACCCATAAAATTAAGAGTCTTCCAACCAGGCACAAGAAATGATTGGGGAGAGTGGATATAGGAATAACCTCAGCTTTTCTATTAAGGTCATCATTGCTGCTGCTAAATGTTGTCAAATTGGCTGACTCATCCCAACCCACATACAACAAAATGAAATGAAGCCTGGCCCTGCACCATCTTCAAGATTGCTGGTATACACCTGTGGTGACTGTGTGCTTTGAATATCTTCATCTCAGTGGCTAATCTTCCAGTACTATATTGGATAAGATTCTGTTGTTATTCAAAATTTGTTCATCGGCTACTTTTCAAAAATAGATCACAAGACCATTCAGTTCTCTCTTAGTCTGAAAGCTTTGCTGAAGCCTTTCCACCAAGGTGACCCATGTTGGCATTTGTAATACCAGCACCATGGCTTCCAGCATCATAACAACACACCAGGCACCACAGTATGACAATCTGGCTGACTGTGGCCATTAAGCCTCCAAAACTGGCATCACATTCTTTGTGTGTGTGTACGTTAAAGAGTGCTGATGTAAATTGAGATCAAGATTGTATAAAATTATTTTATTTTTATTGTTTTAAAGATATATATGATACATTTACCAATTCAAAATTTTCAAGATACAAATTTACTGGTACTAATTGTGCTAATTCCACCACGCTTTTGTCATTTGGTCATACTGTGGTGGCTTGCATGTTGCTGTGATGCTGGAAACTATGCCATCAGTATTTTAAATATCAGCAGCTATGGTGGATAGGTTCCACCTGAGCTTTCAGATTAAGAAAGATAAGGAAGAAGGAGAGGCATAACACTGTCAGCACCAAAATATTGAATATAGAAACATTATGAATAACACCAGAATGCTGTCAGAGAGCACCAAAATAGTGAATATTGAAACATTCCAAATAGCACCAGAATACTGCTAGATATAGTGCCAGAAGATGAGCCCGTCATGTTGGAAGGCGCTCAAAATATGACAGAAGAATTGCTGCTTCCTCAAAATAGAGTTGTCTGTTATGGCACGAATGGAGTAAGGATTTCAGGACCTTCATTTGCTGGTGGTGCACAAATCTAAATGAGGAGAAACAGCTGTCACATCTATTAACAATCAGAATATGGAATGTTCTGGAATGAATCTAGGAAAATTGGAAGTTGTAAAAACTGAAATAAAACACATAAAGATAAATATCCTAGGAATAAGTGAGCAAAATGGACTGGTGTTGGTCATTTTGAATCTAACAATCATGATTCAAGATGCCAGGAATGACAAATTAAAGAGGAATGGCATTGCATTCATAATTAAAAGGACATTTCAAGCAAGATCTATCTTGAAGTATAAAGTCATCTGTGATACAATATCCATACGACTATAAGGAAGACCAGGAGCTCTGGTAGCATAGCGATTACGAACTGGACTGCGAACTGCAAGGTCAGCAGTTCAAAACTACCGGCTGTTCTGCAGGAGAAAGATTAGGCTTTCTGCTCCCGTGAAGATTTACAACCTCGGAAACCCTGTACAGGGTTGCTATGAGTCAGAACCGATTCCACGACACATAATCACCACCACCACCATAAGAAAGGCCATTTAATGTCACTATTATTCAAACTTACACACCAACCACTAATAGAATTCTACCAACTTAACTCTCAAATCAAGCAAACATGCAATGAAGATGTATTGATAATTACTGGTTTTTAGAATGCAAAGTTTGGAAACAAAGAAGGATCAGTAGTTGGAAAATATGGCCTTGGTGATAAAAATGACGCTGGAGATTGCATGATAGACTTTTGCAAGACTAATGCCTTCTTCCTTGCAAATATATTCTTTAAACAACATAAAAAATGACTATACACAGGGAAATCCCCAGAAGGAATACACAGAAGTCATATTGACTACATCTATGGAAAGAAACAATTGAAAAGCTCCAAATCATCAACTAAAACAGGTTCAGAGGCAGACTGTGGAAAAGACCATCAATTGCTCATATGCAAGCTCAGGCTGAAGCTAAAGAAAATTAAAACAAGTCCACAAGAGCCAGAATATGACCTTGAATATGTAACACATAATTGAAAAAACATCTCAAGAACAGATTTGATGCATTAGTAGGGTCGCTATGAGTTGGAACCAACTCTACTGCATATAACAACAATAATAACAACCTATTCTTATTTCTATAAAATATTCCACTATGTGCATATATTGTTGTTAAGTGCTGTCTAGTCAGTTCCAGTATATAACAGCCTTATAAAGGGTTTCTGAGGCTTAAAATCATGGGTGGGAGGCCTTTTTTCTAAAATTTATAAAATCATACGTGGGCCATACAAAATTATCAACTTAAAAATTAGCCAGCTATACAAGAACAAACAAATTGCTTGCCCAGAAAACATCAAGGCAAGTGATCGGGTCCCCTCAGTGCAAACCCCCTTCCAAGACTAAGACTCAATGGGAATACAAGCTCTGATTGGTGACCACGCTCATCACCGATAAGGGGAAGTGAGGGAAAAACAACAAAGAAGTGGCGAGCTAAGCCCTACAATATGGAGAGTGAAGCATTCAGCTGATCAAAAGAGAGGGCATATGCACAAGAACACCCACACTTGCAGATAATACCCACTTGACCTGGCTTCAATGACTAGATGATCATAGCTCAACCAGAAGAAGAAAGAAGAGGAAAAAAAGAGTAATCTGATGCAATTTGATGAACTTGACTACACCTATGGAAGCAGTAGGTCAAAAGAGGGAA
>NW_006408621.1:6659169-6660281 GCF_000296735.1 Chrysochloris asiatica
GCGGGACATACTCCACCCCTGCTTTAAATTGTAGTGGGAGCAGAAACCTCCTGTTTCTCTCTGGAAGCTGCCGGTGGGCTCCAGCAGTGATAGGTGGTTTACAGTCCTATGCTTATCAAGTGTACATATTATTTATGCAGCCTATTGGTTGGGAATATTTGCGTTGCTTTGGGTGCCCTTGAGTCAGTTTCAACACACAGGACCACTATGTACAACATCATGAAACAATGATCTGTCATGGGCCTTCCTCACAATCTTTTCTGTGTTTGGGCTCATTGTGGCCGCCACTGTGTCAATCCATCTAATTGAGGGTTTTCTTCTTTTATGCTGCCCCTCTACTATGCCAAGAAAGATCTTTTTCTCCAGGGACTGGTCCCTGCTGATAACATGTCCATAGTATGTAAAATGAAGTTTCTCCATCATCACTTCAAAGGAGCATGCTGGCTGTACTTCTTCCAAGACAGATGTGTTTCTTCTGGCACTCCACAGTATAATCAATATTCTTTCCCAACACCATAATTCAAATGCATCAATTCTTCTTTGATCTTCCTTATTCACTGTCTGGCTTTCATATGCATATGAGGCAACTGAAAACACCATAGCTTGAGTCAGGTGCACTTTAGTCTTCAAAATGACATCTTTAACTTTTAATATTTTAAAGAGATTATTTTGCAACAAGTTTGCACAATGCAATAGATCATTTAACTTCTTGACTGCTGCTTCTGTGGTCATTGATCGTGTACCAAAAAATCTTAACAACTTCAATATTTTCTTCATTTATCATGATGCTCCTTTTTGGTCCATTTATGATGATATTTGTTTTGTTTTTATTAAGATATAATCCATACCAAAAGCTGTGGTCTTTAATCTTTATTAGTAAATGATTCAAGTTGTTTACACTGTTATGCCATCTGCATATTGCAAGTTGTTAATGATTCATCCTTATATCCTGATGTCATATTTTTCTTAATCTAGTTTAGCTTTAATTTATGTGATCATAGTGACTCTATGTATAACAGAATGAAACACTTCCCGGTCCTGTACCATTTTCACAATTATCATTACATTTGAACCCATTGCTGTTGTCGTTGCATTGTTCCATCCCATGGAGA
>NW_006408621.1:6660820-6662578 GCF_000296735.1 Chrysochloris asiatica
TAATGAGTCTTCCTCCAATCCTGATGCTACATTATTCTTCATATAATCCAGATTCTTGAATTATTTATTCAGCATACAGATTGAGTAAGTATGGTAAAAGATCACAATCCTGGAGCACACCTGCCCTGATTTTAAAGCACTAAGTATCGCCTTGTTCTGTTCTAAAAATTGCCTCATGACTTATATACAGGTTCCTCAGGAGCACGATTAAGTGCTGTCTATAGTTTTTCACAGTCAACACAGTCAAAAGATTTTACGTAATCAATAAAACACTAGAAAACTTCTTTCTGTTATTCTCTGCTTTCAAACAAGATCTACTACTTGATGTCAGCAATGACATCCCTAGTTTCATGTCTTCATCTGAACCTAGTGTTAACTTCTGATACTTCTCTTTTAATGTACTGTTGCAGCTATTTTTTTATCTGTCTTCATTAAAATTTTATTTGCAAGTGAAATTGTTAGATGATTTCTGCATTCCCCAGAGGCACCTATCTTTGGAATGGGCACAAATATGGATTCCAATTGGTTGGCCAGGTAGCTGTCTGCAAAGTTTCTTGGCATACATGAGTGAGCATGTCCAGTGCTGGATCAGATTATTGAAAGATTTGATTTGTATTGTGTTCATTTCAGAAGCCTTATTTCTCACCAGTGCCTTCAGTGCAGCTTGGACTTCCATAAGCTGCACTGGTTCTTGATCATATGCTATCTCTTGAAATAGTTGAACATCGACCATTTCTTTTTGGTACAGTGACTCTCTCTATATATCTTCCATCTTCTTTTGATGCTTTCTGCATCCTTCAATATTGCAACTTAAACTTTGTTTTTCCTTCAGTTTTTTCAGATTGAGAAATGCTGAACATGTTCTTCTCTTAGTTTTCTAACTAAGTTTGCAACATTTTTGCATATGTCATTATAAACTTGGTCTTCTCAAACTATGCTTTGATATTTTCTGTTCAGCTCTTTGACTCCCTCATTTCTTCCATTCGTTGTGTGGCATTTCTATGCTGAAGAGCAAATTTCAGATTCTCTTCTGACATTCATTTTGGTCTTTTATTTATTTTCTATATCTTTAAGAACCTTTTGTTTTCTTTGATTATGGTGTTTTTTATGTCATCCCACAGCTTTTTTGGTATTTGGTCACAGTGTATAATGAACCAAATTTGTTCTTGAGATGGTCTCTAAATTAAGATGGAATATGTTCAAGGTCAAATTTGCACCCATATAGACTTGTTTTAATTTTCTTAAGTTGTAGCCTGACCTTGGATAGGAGCAACTGATGGACTGTTTCAGTCTGTCTCTTGCCTTGTTTTGGCTGATGAGCTTTTCCACCATCTCTTACCACAGATGTAGTCAATTTGATTGCTGTGTATTCCATCTGATGATTTCCATGTGTATAATTATCATTTATGTTGTTTATAAAAGGTACTTGCAATGAAAAAGTCATTGGTCTTCCAAAATTATAATACATGATTCTAAGCATAATTTCTTTTACCAAGGTCATATGTTCCAACTACTGATCCTTTCTCTTTGTTTCCATCCTGCTGGCATCAGCATACGCAGACCCTGGGTTGATCAGTGGCCCTGTGACATGGATGAAAATCCAATTCCAAGGCCCTCCTCAGGATAGCAAGCCATGGACCCTGAGGGCCAAAGGAAGTGACCTCCCAGGTTCATTGGTTTTCACTGGTTGGCTACCTCTGTATAATTTTCTTTGGTCCTAACATTGTTCATTCTATGCTTCTAACTCCAGTAATTGTA
>NW_006408621.1:6664353-6675694 GCF_000296735.1 Chrysochloris asiatica
CCTTAATCTGGAAGCTCTGCTGAAACCTATCCACCATGGATAACCCTGGTGGTTTTTAAAATACCAGTGGCATAGCTTCCAGCATGCAAGTCATCACACTATGACAAAATGACAGATGAGTGGTGGAAGCTGATGAATACCAGAAGAACATTGTTGGATTTAGTGCCAGAAGAAAAGCACCTGTGGTGGAAAGGCATTAAAAATATGACTGGGGAAAAGCTGCCTCCTCAAAATAGAGTTGACCTTAATGACATGAATGGACCACAGCTATCAGGACATTTATTTGCCAATGAGACACAACCCAATAAGAAATAACTGCAAAGATCTACCAATCATTTGAATGTGGAAGGTAAGAATTACAAACCTAGAAAAATTGGAAGCTGTCAAAAATGAAACGAAACACATAAAGATTGATCTAGGCATAAGGGAGCTGAGATGGACTAGTATCAGCCAGTTTGAAGGATACAATCCTATGGTTTACTATGTCAGGAGTAATAAACTGAAGAGGAATTGTGTTACATTCTTTGGTAAAAAAGTACATATATAAATCTATCTTGAAATGCAATGCTGTCTGTAATAATATTCACACACCTACAAGGAAGATCTAGTAGCGTAGTGGTTACGAATCGGGCTGCGAACCTTAAGGTCAGTGGTTTGAAACTACCAGCCACTCTGCGGGAGAAAGATGAGGCTTTCTACTCCCGTAAAGATTTACACCCTCGGGAACCCTGTACAGGGTCGCTATGGGTCGGAACCGACTCGACGGCACTTAACAACAACAACAACAACAAGGAAGATCAGTTAAAATCACTGTTATTAAAAAGTGCACATCAACCACTGAGACGAATGATGATGAAATTTAAGAATCTTACCAACTTCTTCAGTCTGAAATTGATCAAACATGCAATCAAGATGTGTTGATAATTATTAATGATTAAAGCGCAAAAGTTGAAAACTAAGAGGAGGATCTGTAATTGAAAAATATGGCCAAGGTGATAGAAATAATGCTGGAGAGTGCATGATAGAATTTCACAAGACCAATGACTTATTCATTGCATTTTTTTCCCCCAACAACATAAGGGGCAATTACACATGTGGATCTCAGCAGATAGAATAGAGTGGAATCAAATTGATTATATTTGTGGGAAGACACCATGGATAAGCTCAATGTCATTAGCCAAAATAAGGCCAGGAGCTGACTGTACAAAAGACTAACAATTGCTTATGTGCAGGATCAGGTTGAAGCTAAAGAAAATTAAAATGAGTACAGGAGAGCTAGAATAGAACTCTGGATGCATCTCACCTGAATTTAGAGACCATCTCAGGGACAGTTTGGATGCTTTATACATTAATTACTGAAGATTAGAAGAGTTGCGGGATGACATCAAGAGTATCATACATGAAGAAAGCAACAGCTCATTAAAAATACAGGAAAGAAAGCAAAGACCAAAGTGGATGTCAGAAGAGACTCTGAAACTCACTCTTGAACATAGAGAAGCTAAAGTGACTCAAGGAAATGATAATGTGAAAGAGTTGAAGAGAATATTTCAAAAAGAAGACAAAGTAAAGTTTATAATGAAATGTTAAACCCAGAGTTAGAAAACCAAAAATGAGGAACTCCCTTAGCATTTCTCAAGTTGAAAGGATTGAAGAAAAAAATCTAATCTTAAATTGCAGTACTGAAGGATTCTATGGACAAAATGTTGAATGATACAGGAAGCATCAAAAGGAATAAATAGAGTTATTTTATGGAGCACATTGGCTCTGCATGCTAACAATTAGACTTCAAACCACAACAAGCCCAGCAACTGCTCCATGAGAAAAAGATGAGGCATTCTGTTCTTGCAAAGATGCATCATCTCAGAAACCCTATCCGGGGTCACTATGAGTCAGAACTGACTTAACAACAACAACAATGGATAAAATATTGAATGAATGCATCAAAAGGAGATAGAAAAAATACACAGTCACTATACCAAAAAAAAAAAAAAAAAACTGGCCGATGTTCAACCATTTCAAGAGATCACATATGATCAAGAACCAACGACACTGAAGGATAACGTTCAAGCTACACTGAGGCACTGGACTAAAACAAGGTTCCAGGGATTGATGGAATATAAACTGAAATCATTCAACAAACTTAACATCAGATGTGCTTACTCATTTATGCCAAGATATTTGGAAAACAGCTTCTTAACCAGCCAATATGAAGAGATTCATATTTGTGCCCATTTACAGGTAAGGTGATCCAATTAAATGTGGATGTTATCAAACAATATTGCTAATATTACATGTAAATAATTTTTAAACTGGTAGCAGCAGTAGATTGATAGGGAGCTATCATAAATCCAAACAGATTTAGAAGAGGACATAGAATGAGGAATATCAATGCTGACATTAGTTAGCTCTTGAATGAAAGCAGATAATACCAGATATGTGTTCATTTGTGTTTTATTGACTATGCAAAGACATTTGAATGTGTGAATCATAACAAACTATGGATAACATTATGAAGAATGGGGATTTCAAGAACACTACATTGTTCTCATGATGAACCTGTACACAGACCAAGAGGCAAATGTTTGAATACAACAAGGAGATACTTAATAGATTAAAAACAGGGAAGGTGTGCACCAGGGTTGTATTCTTTCACCATACTTATTCAGTCTTATGTTGAACATATACAGATAATCAAAGAAGATTGATTACATGAAGAATCAGGGTTGAAAGAAGACTCATTAACATTTTATGACATGCAGATGACACAACTTTGCTTGCTAGAAGCAAAGAGAACTTCAAATACTTGATGAGTATCAAAAACTACAACCTTCAGTGTGGATCAAACTTCAATGTAAAGAAAATGAAAATTTTCACAACTGGATCAATAAATATAATGATAAATGAAGAAAAGACTTATGTTGTCAAAGGATTCAGTTTGCTTGGATCCACAATCAATATTCATGGAAGCAGCAGTCAAGAAATCAAACAACATTAGCAAATCTGCTGCAAAAGTCCTCTTTTAAGGGTTCAAGAGTAAATATGTCAGTTTCAGGACTAAGGGGTGCCTAACCCAGATCATAGTATTTTCTATCACCCCATATGTATGTGAAAGTTGGACAATGAATAAGGAAAACAGTAAAAGAATCAATGCATTTGAAGTCTGGTATTGGCTAGGATATTGAAAGTACCATGGACTGCCAGAACAAACAAATCTTTCTTGAAAGAAATACAGTCAGAATGCTCCTTAGAAGTAAGGATAATAAGACTTCACCTCTCATTCGGTCTTTGGGCATAGTGTTAGGACAGACCAGTCGTTGGAAAGGACATCATGTTCGATAAAGTGTCGAGTCAATGAAACAGAGGTAGACATTCAATGATTTGGATAAATATAGTGACATCAACCATGAGTTCAACATAACAATGATTGTGAGGATGGTTCAGGACTAGACAATGTTTCATTCTGTTGTGTATTGGGTCACTATGAGTCAAAACCAACTTGGCGGCGCCTAACAATGATACTGTATGTGCACTAGAATGAGTAAAAATTATGAATGAATCACTATGTTCAAATTTGACATCTATTAAAATTAAAGGATATAAAAACGTCTTAGATGTTAAAATGAGTAAGATGAAACTAATTGCAAACTCAATATTATATCTATGTATCTATGCAATGCTGACTCTACTAAGTTGGTATGTGCAGAGAAGGAAGACACATTTAGTCATTGTACATTTGTCTTTTATTTGGTCATATAACCAAATTCCTTCTTTTTCTTATATGGTGGTTTCATAAATATCAAATTAGAGCAATGTTGTTTTCTTCTAGTTTATATGTTCTCCGAGAAATGTTTATCATGATATTTTATTTTAAAAGGTGTGAAACATCAGTGTGATATATTATGAAGAGAGAGTAAGTGGTTTCTCTAAATAAATGTTTTTGAGTAAGGTTTTCTTGGGAGTTCTTTATTATTTAATGTATCAGACAATCTCAGCACCAAATAGGTAGGCTTAAGACCATTTGCTGTTGTTAAATGGCATCAAGTCAATTCCAACTCCTAGTGATCCTATATAGGGTTTCCAAGGAACAGTTGGTGGGTTTGAACTGTTGGATTTGTGTTTAGCAGTCTAGTCCTTATACTACAGCACCACACTATGAGCTCTTACAGACCATTAAGAGACTTAAATATTAATGGGACATGTAGTTCCATATTGTTCAACTAGTGTCTCATACTTTTTAACAGGGAACAAAACCTTCTAATGTTCCTCCTAATACTCAACAGTTTCCTTAATTATGTCACTGATCTTCCTACAGTTGTTGCACTTGATGCCTAATAAATCTGATTCTAAATTGGTTTGTAGTAGAATTTTGTAAAGGATCAATAGATTCATTTATGCTGATTCACACTTTAATACTGAAACGTGCCAGTACATGCAAAGAATGAGATTATCGGATTTGATTCACAACCTCTTGGTTGTCTCAGAAACAGCAGTACATCTAGAATACTATATAACAAAGGAAGAATTGTATTAGGAATACTGGTTGGAACGGACACGTCCATCAGTGACTAAACTACAGGAACAAGTAGATGTGATGTTGATTTCCTACTTTAGCAAACACTAGTTTAGATTTCTTAACATCAAAAATAAACCCTTAACCACCATTATTACCAATAATAGTAATAATAATGTTTATAATGCAATCTAATGCTTATAATATAATTTAATGCCATGTAAGTTATATGATTACAATTTCAAATAGGGAAAAATATATCAGTAAATTATCCTTCTAAATTTAACTTGAAGAATCTAAGGGGAATTGATAAAGAAAATTCCATGTCTGTGGAACTCATTATTTGTTATTGATGTGAGAGCATTTCTAGATTCACTTAAACCATTATCAAAAGAATATACTATAACATTGTATGTTGTCCATCAGTGTGGATACAGCTACACATAATATAGCCTCTGTTTTCTCAAGTAACTTCTAATTTAGTATCGATCAGGAAGCAATAGCGCAAGACAGAATCAAAGAGTTGCTTTAATAAGAATTCTGACACCCTAAAATGGTTGCACTAAGAAAGTAGAAATTAACTCTAAATGAGAATTTTAAAGATGGCTTATATGGGAGGAGGGTCAGCAGAAGATAAAGACCTCCAACAATATGGATTGATACAATGGCTACAACTGTGGGCTGAAGCATGGCAATTGTGAGGCTGGCATTTTTCTGAGAAGTGTTGCTGTGAGTTGTAGGATATATAATTGTACATAACAACAACAATAGTATATGGAGTTGGGGTATTTAACTTTCTTAAGAAGAGGAATGGAATCCTGGTGTGGCACTGTGGGTTAATGCACTGGACTGCAAAGTCGGTTTGAACCTCAAGATCAGCAGTTTAAGTTCACCAACTGCTCCTTGGAAACCCTAAAGAGGGTCGCTATGAATTGAAACTGACTTGATGATCCTAAACAATAACAATAACAGAGGAGGAATAAGTCCAATAAGCAGAGTGGAAAGTGTGATGGCATTCAAGATGAAGGAATAATCATAACAAAGGTCATGTGATATGAAAGGATGCATCATGCTTGGGAAATGTAGTATAGTCTAGCATAACTAAAGTAGATGGTAGAAAATATGATGGAGAGCATATGCCAGGCCCAAAAGTTTGAATTTTACATAATGTAGGAACAAGAGAAATAAGAATGAACACAATTAACTCATATCAATTTTTTGAATATCCAACGGAGATTATTTGCCATATAGACTCACCTACTAGATCACTATCTTATTCACTATCGTATTCTTTGTGCTGATACTACTGTTTAAAGCTAATTCTACATTTGTGGGCTGATACCATTTGCTCGCATCTACTCATGGGCTTGGAGTCAGTAAATATGCCATTCTTTCATTCTCAAGTTTCCTTCTCTCTACTGCAATATTTCCATGAGCATATGACCATGCTTTTAGTAATTCTCTCAGCTGATAAAAAAAAAAAAAAAAAAAAGACCTTGATGTCACTTCCCCAACCAGTACCACCCTGTTTCTCTACTTCTTTTTGCAGTAAAGCCCCCACAAAATAACAAAATACTTGTATATATTAACTTCCTAATATCCATCCCTATTCCATTTATTTCCATTGCAGTTAGGTGTTTAGCTCCCCACCACTAAGACTCTGAAACCTCTTTTTTAAAGGTCACCTTTAATCCAGCATCAATTCTTTGTTTTTGTCTTATTTCATCTATAACACCATTGATGTTATAGATCAATCAAATGAAGAATTGTATTAGGAATACTGGTTGGAACTGACACTTGCATCAGTGCCTAAACTACAGAAACAAGTAGATATAATGTTGATTTCCTACATTAGCAAACACTAGTTTAGAATTCTCAACCTCAATAATAAACCCTAAACCACCATTATTACCAATAATAGTAAAAATAATGTTGATAATATAATCTAATGCCATGTTAGTTACATGATTACAATTTCAAATAGGGAAATTGTAGCATGCAACTATCATCTCCCATGGAAACGACAGTCAAGAAATCAAGCAACATACTGAATTAGGCAAAATGGCTGTAAAAGACCTCTTTAAAGTGTTCATGAGTGAAAATGTCAGTTTGAAGACTAGGGTGCACCTGACCCAAACCATGGTATTTTCAGTAGTCTCATATGCATGCTAAAGTTGGACAATAAATAAGAAAGACCAAAGAAGAATTGATGCATTTGAGTTATGGTGTTGGAGAATAACATTAAAAATACCAAGAACTGCCAAAGACAAACAAATCTGTGTTGGAAAAAATACGGTCAGAATTCTCCCTAGAAGCCAGGATGGCCAAAGTTCATCGGTCATACATCAGATATATTATCATGAGGGACCAGTCCCTGGAAAAAAAATATCAAGCTTGTTAAAGTGGAAGTCAGTGAAAAAGAGGAAGACCCCCAATGAAATGGAAAGCACAGTGGCAGCTGCAATGGGCTCAAGCATAACAATGATTGTGAGGTTGGCATAGGAACAGGCAGTGTTCTTTTGCACTTAAGGTGGCTATTAATTGGAAACAACTGGATGACACCTAACAATAACAACAATCGAATAACTGTATAATTAACATAAGAAAGGAAATATATTTTCAAATAGATTTATATTCATAGGTGTGTAAGTTAGGATTATAATGAGTATTTGCCGGGAGAACAATTTAATTTATAGCAGAAGGACCCTAGGTATCTCATGACATCATTGTACTTCGGCTCTAACTTGCATATGCCCCAGAAGCTTTAGTATATGATACAAATAGAACCCTATCAGCTTAAGATACATTTGGTTTTCAGTTTCATATAGCTGAACACCCTCTGATTGATGCAAAAGTGATTTACTTTACAAGTATCATGATTTATTACTAGGTTCTCATAATAATCATTTGGAAACATTATTTTTTTAAAAGCCAGTTAGAAACTCATTCAGAATTAAAAGTTAAAATGTGGAAGTATGATTAATGACATGTAGTCATTGAACATTGGTGTTGGAGTTAAAGAGAACCCATTTGTAATTTTCTTGGTCTATCCTCCTTTTGACAATACGAATTTGGTAATTTGAGTCTTCATTTGCATCTCTGTGGATCCATTCACACTACTCAGTTCTCAATGAGTATTACTACAGAATCATAACATCGTATATACCAGCTACTGTTTTTCAGTTTTTCACATCAATACTGAGAAGACTTATAAAGAATGTTATTATAGTTGGTTGACAAAAGTTGTGACAAAGAAAAGAGAAATGAAAGGAAGTACAGTAATGGCAGGGGTTTCATTTTAAAAAGTACTGAATGTAGAGCTTTTTGTATCATGTTGGGGACCAAGAAATAAACATTTAGACTTATCATTTATGTAAATAATGATAATCAAGAAACCAAAAAAGAAAAGTAATAAATTCAAAGAGAGTTGAGGTAATAATATAAGTGAGCTAGTTGTCCAGCCTTTCATTGAGGCGGGCAGCAGATACTCTTTGAGACTGCTAGGCAGGAAATAGAGATATACACATATTATTTGCAAATATGAAAGAGTACCGGAAGCACTAAAATGATGAAGTTCTATATGATTACTTCTTAGGAGCGAGTCTGAAGTTACATGAAAGATTTTTGTACTTCAATTCATACTCTGCTTGCTTCCTTTCTCCTTCCTTGTTTACGTTTTCTCTCTCTCTTTTAAGTTTTTATTGTGAATTTTGTTATAGTTTACATGGGAGAACATTAGCTTTACATTCATCCTTATTTTGCTTCATTGCAATGATTACAATTCCCTGCATGCATCATTAAACAGGCTAAGGGTACAACCCGCAGCCTGCCCCCTGGCCATCAGCACTCAGTTCATCTCCCTCCCAGAGTCCAGAGTTCCCAGCCACTCCATCTCTCCACATCATCTTCTCTACCTCTGTCTCCGGCATTGCTGCTTCTTTGGACAGGGTCCCACACTCCGCTCTTATCCCTTGATGGTCCCAGGGTCCTCTGCTCCTGGACTGCAAGATCAGCCACGCACCTCCTTTTGTTAGAAAACATCTACCTTTACATTCGCAACAGTCACAATCAGTCCTCATAGCAATTATTCATTATTTAACCACAAGAGCCTTATCCCCATCTGCCTTCACCAGCCCTGTCCAGTCAGGTTGGAAACCACTCAGGGGAGATTCTACCTACCCCCCAACCCTCTGAAACTAGGCTCCCTCTTGAAAGCTTATAAGATAGTCACTTTGTGCCTTTTTAGCCTCCCCATCTTGGGTAGCCAATGTCTAAGTTGCCCATCCCTGTCAACCCTGTAAACCGAGGGGTTGTGAATGATCCTCGCTGTAAAGATTTGTTCTCTCTTTTGAGCTACTACATCCTCAAGCATAGGTCAAGTTCATCAAATTGTAGCAGATTACTCTTTTTTTCCCCCTCTTCTTTCTTCCTCTAGTCGAGTTCTGGTCATCCTGACATTGAAGCCAGGTCAAATGGATACTATCTGCAAGTAGGAATGTTCTTGTGCATCTCCCCTCACTTCGTATCAGGTGGACCCTTCACTCTCCACGCCAGTCCTCTGTGGCCATGTCCCTATCCCTGGGCCCAGGAGTCCCCAGGTCTCACCATACTGCTGGCCAATCATGTCTCAACCCAGGTTGACAGGAGTCTATTGAATGTGGTTGGACTTAGCTCACAACTTCATTGCTGTTTTCCTCCACTTCCCTTTATCGATGACCAACATGCTCAGTACCAAGACCCCATGCCTGCTCGTGTATTCCCCTTAAATCTTAGTCTTGGAAGGGGGTTTGCACTGAGGGGACCTGACCACTTGCCTTGATGTCTCCTGGGTGATTTTTCTTTATTTTTTGAGGGTGTAGCTTTTCTCAAATATGCCTTATGCTTGAGACTTCATTGTTATTGCTGTTTTTATTTCATTGTGGTATATATAATATATATAACCAAACATTTGTGAGTTTAACCATTTTTAAATGTACAATTCAGTGGCATTAATTACATTTACTGGAATCCTGGTGTGGTGCTATAGAGTAAGCACTGGACTGTGAACCCCAGGTTGGCATTCAAATCCATCAGCCACTCCCTGGAAATCCTATTCAGGGTAGCTATGAATCAGAACTCACTTATGGTACTTACCAGCAACAACAATTATGTTGACCATATTGTGCAACCATCACCATTATACATTTCAAAATGAAACTCCATAACCCTTAAACAGTAACTCTACATTTCCCCCTTCTTCTAGTCTCTAGTAACCACTGGTAAGATTTAACTATTTGAATGTTTATATACACTTGTCTATTCTAGATATTTCAATGGGTTCAAACAATATTTGTTCTTTTTATATCTGACATTTCATTCAGCCTAAAGTTCTCCATCCATGTGGCTTGTATTATTAGAACTTCATTTCTCTTTATGGCTAAATAGCCTATTGTATGAACATTTTAAATTTTGTTTATTCATTAATCTGTTGGTGAACATTTGGATAGTTTCTACCTTTTGTTCTCTGTGAGAAATGCTGCAATGAATGTTAGGGTACAATTATCTGTTTGAGTCCTTGCTTTGAAGCCTTTGAGGCATGCACCTAATAGTGGAATTGCTGACTCATTGGCACTGTAGGATCAGCATTTGGTCAGCAGTTCAAATACACCAGCTGCTCCTTGGAAATCCTATGCAGGGTCTCTATGAGTCAGAACCAACTCAACTGTATGTAACAACAACAACAATGGTAATATAAATTTAAGTTTTTAAGGAGTCTTCAAATAATTAATTCTACCAATAATGGACAAAGGTTCCAAATTTTCATACCTTCACCAACATTTGTTTCCATTTTTTTCTCATAATAGTCATTCTGCTAGGATGAAGTAGCATTTCATTTGGTTTTGATTTGAAATTCCCTAACAACTTATGGCTCTGAGCATTCTTTCCTGTGCTTGCTGACCATTTGCAATGTTTAGCGAAATGTCTATTCAAGTCCTTTATCCATTTTTCATATTGGGTTGTCTTTTTCTTGCTGAGTTTTGAAATTCTTTGAATATTTTGGGCATTATTAATTATGGTTACCAAATATATTCTCACTATTTGTAGGTTATCACTTTACTTTGGTGACAAAGTACTTTGATGAACAAAATACATTAATTTTGATGAAGCATAATTTGTCTTTTGTTGCTTATGCCTTGTGTGTCATATCTAAGAATCCACTGTCAACAACTATGTCTTGAAGTTTTAACCTTATGTTGTTTTCTTCTAAGAGTTCTATAATGTCATTTCTTCTATTTAGGCCATTGATCCATTTTGAATTAATTTTTGTATATGATTTGTGATATGGTTCCAACTTCATTAGTTTCCATTTGGAATTAGTATTGTCCTGTTGTTGTTGTTAAGTGCTGGCAAGTCAATTCAAACCCATAGACCCATAGCAACACTGTAAAGGGTTTCCAAGGAGCATATGGTGAGCTTGAACCACACTGAACTTGCAGTTCAATTGACTTTGCAGTCTAACTTATTAGCCCACAATGCCACACCAAGACTCCACTGTTTTTCTAGCACCACTTATTTAAGAGACTATTTTCCCATTGAATGAACTTGGAACTCTTGTCAAAAATCAATTGGCCATCAATGGAAGAATGAATTAACAAACTTTGTTATATACACACAATGGAATATTATGCTACTTTGAAGAATAACAATGAGGCTGCAAGCCACCATATAACATAGATGAACCTTGAGAACATGATGCTGAGTCATTCACAAAAGTCAGTCACAAAGTATAAACACTGCTTAACACAATTATAAAAGCTTAAGAAAAGATATACTGAAAGGAAAAAAAAATTC
>NW_006408621.1:6676809-6684621 GCF_000296735.1 Chrysochloris asiatica
CCCCACTGAATAATTTCCATCTTATCTAGATAGGTCTGGTGAAAGGATACAGGCATAAGATTCTTATGATTCAGTAGTGAGTAATTGTTATCACGACTAATTGTGATTAGCACAACTATAAAGGTAGAAGTTTTGTAACATAAAGGGCAGAGTAATTAAACTTACAGTTCAGAAACAGAGGACCCTATGACCATCAAGGGAGAAGAGCATGAGCGGAATATGTGACCCTATCCAGAGAAACAGTGACACTAGAGATGGAGGCAGAGATGATGACATGGAAAGATACAGCAGCAAAGGACTCTAGACTTATGGAAAGAGAAAGTTTGTGTGTTGGTGGCTGTGAGGCAGCCTTGCAGAATGTTCTCTTTGGTTGTTTAAGTGATTATATATTCCTAAGTGTTTTGTATACATCTAAAAAACCAAAACAGGGTAATAGAAGCAAATACTGTTGAATGACAACAATGCATGGAGGGGATTGTAATCATTGCAATGAAATGAAATATGAAAGGATGAGTATAAAACCAATGTTCTCCCATGTAAACTATCACTCAATTCACAATAAGAACTTTAAAAAAAAATCAGTTAATCATAGGTATATAGGTTTTTGTTGTTTTTTACTCTAATCCATTAGTCTAAATGTCTATCATTCTACAAGTACCAGACTGTTGTGATTATTATAAATTTAGAGTTCATTTTGAAATTAGAAAATATGAGTTTTCCTACTTTGTTTTTATTTTTAAGACCATTTTGTCTACTTGTGGCCCCTTGCAATTCCAAATTATTTTAAGGATTAGAATTTACAATTCTTCAAAGAAGATTATTGAATTTTAAGGTATTTCACTGAATCTGCAGATGACTTTGGGTAGTATTCACATCTTAACAATATTAGATCTTCCAATCCATGTAGAACACTGGATCATACTTGTATTTTCAGCTATTTGCTTTTTTAAATGATGGTATTTATTACTTTGTGTGTGTGTGTGAACTGAGTGATAGTTTACATGGGAGAACATTGGCTTTACACTATCATTTCATTGCAATGATTACAATCTATCTCCTCTGTGCATCATCATTCAACAGTATTTGCTTCCATTCTCTCTGGGTTTTTTTGTTTTGGAGGGATGTACGTAGAAACACACAGGAGTATACAATAATTTAAACAATCAAATGTCAATTCTGAAAGCCTGCTTTCTGGCCACCAGCACCCAGTCTATCTCTTTCCATGAGTCCAGAGTCCTCAGCTGCTGAATCATAAGAATCTTATCCCCATCTCTTTTCAACCAGACCCATCTAGACAAAATGAATACTATTCAGTAGGGACTCTACCTTCCCCTGCACATTCTTAAACTTAACTCCCTCTTGAAAACTTGTAAGCCAGTCACTTTGTGCCTTTATTGCCCCCTCATTTTAGGTAGCCAGTGTCTAAGATTCCGGTTCCTGTCTACCCTGTACACAGAGGGGATAGGATTGATATTTGATATGAAGACTCATTTCTTCTCAGTTGGTATTTTGAGCTACTACCTCCAGGAGTATAGGTCAAGTTCATCAAATTGTAGCAATTTACACTTCCTTTATGAAAAAAAAAAAAAAAGTTTTTAAATCTTCCTCTAGTCAAGTTCTGATTGTTAAGCCAGCAAGTTTAGGTCAAATAGGTACTATCTGCAAGTTGGGTGTTCTTGTATGTCTCCCCTCACTTCATATCAGGTGGATGCTTCACTTTCAGCTCTAGCCTTCCATGGCTATGTCCTTGTCCATGGGCTCAGGTGACTCCATGTCTCCTCATATTTTGGACCAATCAGACTTTCCTCTTCTCTATCTCATCTTCATGTCAACAGGAGTTTATGGAACATGGTTGAATTCAGTCCATTTATTCATTGCTGCCTTGCCCCCTCTTCCACTCACCAATAGACCAACATGGTCACCAGTAGGCCAACATGGTCACCAGCAAGCTTACATGCCTGCTCATGTATTCCCTTTGTGTTTCAGTCTTGGAGGAGGAATTGTCATGTATTACTTTCGTAACACAATATTGCAATCAAACACTAGTTCTAATTCAATTTATTGTCTTATTCAAGATTGTTGGAAATTAAGAATTGTTTTCTCTCTGTTGCCTTGGATGGACATTTCTTAAAATTATTGACATAGAGTTGGGGTTTAGATTTAACCAAGAGAGGAATTCATGTATGAATTTATAAATGAAAGAGAAAGAGAAGTTATAAATTATTATTGTCCTGTACCTGTGTCAGGCAGGTGCCTGGACTTCAGAAATCATGAAGTTTTGCATGTGATTTTTGAGCATCCACCTGCAACTTATCCATTATGGTGTTTATGCAGTATAGATCATCAACAGTGCTTTTCTGCAATTTCTGTATTTTTTCATTTCCTGAGTTCCAGTAGAAATGTTAATTACCTTATTTCCCCTAGACTTGGAAACCTGTAATCATTAGTTTTAAAACTCTTCCTATTTAAAAAGCTGATGTGAAACCTATACATAGACCAAGAGGCAGTTGTTAGAACAGAACAAGCGTATACTGAATGGTTTAAAATTAAGAAAGGTGCACAGAAAAGTTGTATTCTTTGACCATACGTATTCAATCCGTATACTGACCAAACAATCTGAGAAACTGGATTATATGAAAAAGAACATGGCATCAGGATTAGAAGACTCATTAACAAATTGTGATATGCAGATGATACAACATTGCTTGTTGGAAGCAAAGAGGGCTTAAAATGCTTACTAATGAAGATTAAAGACTACAATCTTCAATAGAGATTGTACTTCAGTGTAAATAAAGATCCTCACAACTGGATCAATAAATAATATCATGATAAATACAGAAAAGATTGAAGTTGTCAAAGACTTACTTTTGCTTGGATCCACAATCAAGACTCACAGAAGCAGCAGTCAACAAATCAAATGGCATATTATATTAGGTAAATCTGATTCAGAAGACCCTGTACAAGTGCTCCAAAGCCAAGATACCAGTTTGAGGACTAAGGGTGTGCCTGAACCAAACATAGTGTTTTCAATTGTCTCATATGCATGTAAAAGTTGGACAATGAATAAGGAAGACCAAAGAAGAATCAGTGCATTTGAATTTTGGTGTTGAAGAAGAATATTAAAAGTCTCAGAGAATGCCAGGACAAAAACAAATCTGTGTCAGAAGTATAGCCAGAATGCTCCTTAAGAGCCAGGATAGCGAGATTTCGTTTCTCATACTTCAGACATGTTATTAGGAGGGACAAGCCCTGATGTGGCACTGGGGGTTAATGCACTGAACTGTAAAGTCAATTCAAACCTCAAGGACAGCAATTCAAGCTCACCAGTCACTGCTTGAAAACCTTATACAGGGTCACTATGGGTCAGAACTGACTCGATGGCACTTAACAACAACAATAATCCCTGGAGAAGGGCATCATGCTTGGTAAAGTGGAGGGTCAGTGGAAAAAAGGAAGCCCCCCACTCCCCCCAATGAGTGGACTCACAGTGGCAGTAGCAATGGGCTCAAACTTATCAACAGTTGTGAGGGGAGTACAGAACTAGGCAGTTTTTCATTCTGTTTTGCAGGATCACTTTGAGTTGGAACCAACTCAATGGCACCTGACAACAACAGGATGGTTTTCGTATCCTGAGCAAAGCCATGACTATAAATGTTCCAGTAATTTCAAAGTATTTCATATTAGAATTTTAGAATGTAGAATTAAACAATTGAAGCAGCTCTCAGAGATCATACTGTTTTCCTTCATTTTAATAGTTGAGAAACAAAATACTCTTTGTTCTACACTCAAAGTGCTGACCAAAAGGAGTTAGTCCCTCAAATTGGATAAATTGTGTACAACCTAAAGATATTGTGTATGTAGTGTGAATATCATTGCTTGTGTGAAGGAGCAAGGGATAGTGAACTAGATCTTAGAGCTGTAGGGGTAGGACTGTTTCATAGCAGTGGCCTTCAGTTGAGATGTATTCAACCTGTAGAAACTACAAATGGACAAAAACTTGGGTAATAAATACACCATCCATACTATCCTACTTTATAATCTATTTCCAATGCTCCCATTAACAAAATAAAGCTTAATCTCTAATTGACCAAATTAGAGATTAAAGAAAATTGTAATACAGTGTATCCACATCAGACTAGAGAAATCAGGGGAGGGGAGGGGCAAAATGAGTGCCTCCTGCACAGCCACTTAGTGGTCCCACTGATCTCTTTATAGTAATACTATGTTTTTAAATGATTTTTGTAGTTTAGTCCCATTATTGTTGTTGTTAAGTGCTGTCAAGTCAGTTTTGACCCATAGCAACCCTGTATAGGGTTTCTGAGGAGCAGCTGGTGAGCCAAAACCACTGACCTTACAGTTCAAACGGCTTTGCAGTCTCGAACATTAATCCACAGTGCCACACCAGGACTCCTATAATAAACTGTTAATTCATGAATAGAAAGAGAATATTGTCCTCAAGTTTCTGTATCTAGGACTAAGTGTTGTGGTTGTTGTTAAGTACCCAGTATGGAGTCCTGGTGTGGCATTGCAGGTTAATGTGCTGGAATGCAAAGTCAGTTTTGAACCACAAGATCAGCGGTTCAAGCTCACCAGCTGCTCTTCAGAAACACTATACAGGGTCACTACGGATCAGAACCAACTCAAGGCACTTCAGAACAACAACAATATAATGTCTAAAATTAAGTACCCAATAAATGCTTGGTGAAAATTAAGAAACTTTTTCACAGTTATGAAACCTAGAAAGTAACCAAAATTGTTTAGGTTTTGAATAAAATTTTTGTTTGCTTGTTGGAGAAAATAATTTTTTATGTTGACAGGGTAGTAAAACATACTGATTTCCCTTCTAATAATTAGTATATAGTGTGTTTCAGTTGGTGGTTTATTTGTTTAATTTTTTTCCAGATTTTTAGTACTGGTATGTGCCCATGACTCTACTGGGTGTAGGAGATACACACACAGTGACCATGGTGGTTCACGCCATCCTGAAGTTCAGAGTTGATTTTAAATATTTAATTGAAATTTTCTTCCTCCTGTCCAGGATGATTTTACTGTGGTGCTATCTGTTGTGTATTTGGGAAAAGTTATTATTTGCCAAAGTAAAACATAATTTGGAAAGCATAACTTTCTCTCCAAGTCAGACAGTGACTTTTTTTTCTAGGATTATGTAGATTTTTCTCCACTGTCATTAAAAAGTTTAGCTCTGTGTGTTTATGTATGTGCTCGTTCACGGGCACACTCATCCCACTTGTGTGTTTCATTTATGTAAGTATTTGAAGACAAGTACAAAAGTTCAAGGATAAGTCAGTAAATAAGTTGAAACAAACTAAGCACTTTCCCTTACTCTTTCTAGCTGTGGGATTAATTACAATCCGCTTCCTGTGAGGAGGAAAATGCTTTTTCCAAGGCTCTTCTCCACTGAATAGGGTAGTGATCAAGCAGAGAGATGAATCATTCACTTGGAGCTGACGTCATCTGTGGTGGGCAACTAATGGAGACTCTTGTAAAGCTCCTTATGGCTACTGTAATACACCTGGGTGAGGGGATTGCCTAACAGGTCACAGATATGCCCACTTTTAGACTCCTCCATTAGAAGCTCTGGTAGCATAGTGGTTACGAATTGGGCTATGACCCACAAGGTCAGCTGTTCGAAACTACCAGCTGTTCCATGGGCAAGAGATGAGGCTTTCTGCTCCCATAAAGTTTTACAGACTCAGAAACCCTGTTCAGGGTCGCTGTGGTTCAGAACTGACTCGGCAGCACTTAACAACAACAACATAAAGGTATTCGACTTAGGACAGCTTTTCTTGAGCATTCATTTAGTGCTGGTTAGTAAAGCTCTCTGGTGGCATAGTGGGTTACATGTTGGGTTGCTAACCAAGAAGTCAAGTGTTCAAATCCACTAGTCACTCCATGGGAGAAAGATGAAGTTTTCTGACCCATAAAGATTTACAGCCTCAGAAACACTATGAGTCAGAACTGACTCCATGGTGCATAACCACCACCACATTAAGTATTACATTTTGTTTTTCTTCTCATTTAATCCTCACAACAATTCTATGACATAGACACCATCATCACCCCAATTAGAGATAAGAAAACAGAGGTTTAGAGTTGTTAAGTCATTTGACCAAGTTGGTACAATCAGTTAAATTGAAATACTAGAACTAGAATAGCTCTGTCATATGGTTTGCTCAATTATTTTCAACCCTTCCCTTTTTATCCTCATTCTCTCTGTTTACTTTTTAAATTATTATTACTATTGCTCTAAAATACTAATGTAATGATGAGAACTGATTGCTGACAAGTCTCATAAAGTGACTGTTCTAGGAATGACATTGTAGTTACTATCTAATGCAAGGATTGTAATGACTTATTAACACTTTTGAACTAAAATTTAAAATCTGTCTTACTAACATGGAGTCAAATAAAAGCAACAGGCAGCAATTATTCCTCTTTCTAGTGGTTTACCTCTCTCCTCAGTACTTGAGAAAAGCCATTTGGCATAGACTAGAAAGAACACTAGAATGAGACGCAAGAGTTTTAAACGTGAATTTATTTCAGCTACTTACTAGTCTGGCAAGTAAATTTACTTTTTAAATCTAAAAATTAAAAAAAAAAATTTATTAGGTTACTTCCATCTTTAACCTAAAATTCAGTGATGTGGGAATACTATTAGCTCATTTAGAGATTCTCAGCCTTCAGTGAATTCATGTATAGTCTATGATTCCATTAAAAATCATATTAAATTATGTACAAAATTATTGCAGGTTTTTAAGAGGCAGATGATGCAGCAGACAGATTGAAATTGCAGATTTTATATGCTGTTGAAAAAATTCACCCTTAGATTTTTATCTTTAGAGGTTTTCAAGTAAGTAATGGGTGACATTATTAGTTGTTATGTGGCAGAGGTGATGCTACTTGTTAATTCCAGGAATAATACTGTTTCTGTGATTTGAAACAGAGCGATTGCTCTTCTTCCGTATTGTAATGGATTGAATACAAGAGAAAACTCCAGACCAAACTGCTGTTGAGGCATCTGTGGCTCTTTCTGGAGTTGCTAGTAGAGGCATACACTGATGTAAGAATGTCATTTGGTTTTCATGCCATATCCCTTTCAAGTGGGACACAAGGGCTAGAGGATGTGTGTGGGATATGGAAAAGTGTAGGAGAGGAAATCATTTAGATGCCAAAACTCAGAATAGGAAATATATTCAAATACCACACTTTAGGAAAGACAAAAATGTATCAATACATAAATATTCCTTCTAGATAGTATCATTTTCATTTATTTTTAAACAAATGACAGAGAAGGTTTGTTTCTGTAATCTTAGCTCAGAATGTTATTTTTACCTGGTTGAATTTTTTTCCCCTTAAATCATATAACTTACTGTAATGAAAATATTCTAAACTAGAAATGAGTAATTAGATCAAGTCTGAATAGACACATTATGCTCAAATGTTATCATCTTGCTTCTACTACATGCCATTGAGTCAATTCCAACTCACAGAGACCTTATATAGGGTTTCTGAAGCTGAAATCTTTGTGAAAGCCTCATCTTTCTCCAGCAGAGCAACTGGTGATTTCAAACTCTTGACCTTGCTGTTACCAGCCCAACACTAACCCACTATGCTACCTATGATCCTTGTCTTGCTGTTGTTATTCTTAAGGCTGGTCAAGTAGGTTTCAACACATAGCTTATAGGGTTTCCTAGGAGCAGCTGGTGAGTTTGAACCACCGGCTTTGTGGTTCAGACCAACCTTGTGATCAGGTGCTTATACTATTGTTGTTGTTGTTGTTAGGTGCCATCAAGT
>NW_006408621.1:6684956-6687106 GCF_000296735.1 Chrysochloris asiatica
CAAACACACAGAAATAGCAGTAGTACAGGCAATGAAACAAAATATCCTTGTATCATCTCTGTGATACCTCACATTAGAAGTTAAATCTCCTATCTAATTCCATAGAGAATATATTTTTGTACCTTGCATAAAATCTCTGAAGAAAGAGCACTTATCTTTAGTGACTTATATTTACAGTGTATTTTGTGAATATTCATCTACTTGTAAAATAAGCACAGCTACACAGAGGCAACAGGGACATGTCCTTCTCCATAGCTGTCTTCTATAAATGATCTTTACTGAAGCCCAAACAAGTTTTTGCCCAGAATGGAAGAGAAAAAATTGCCCAAGTTCCTTATAAATAATTTTAACATCTACTCTTGTATGTTAAGAACATATTATCTTCCAGACTTCCATTTTTCTATCACAGGATTTGCAAAAAAAAGGGTCAAATAGGCAATTCTCAGAAAGAAAAAAGAAAAATGTTTCCAATTTATATTTGTGATTTTTAAAGAAATGAATTTATCAATAGTCCTTAGGAGTTGAAGTGAATAAAAAATTACCTTGGATATAAAATACAATTTTTTCAGTCAAGAAAATACAAATGAAATTGGTTGGTATTTATTTGTTATATAATGGAAAATACTTCATAATAATTATCCTGTAATGCTTTCTCATTAAGTGCTCTTTGTATTAACCAATTCTACAATTATTTCTGTCTCTGAACAAAGGTAAACTGACCTCACAATCTAGGGCATTAGCCCAGAGCACCACACCAGGACTTTGGCCTCAATAGTAGTAGGAAAAAAAACATTTTCCTCCACAAGTTAACTGGATAGTATCTTCTGTTCTGGTGTAATTGAAGTTTGCAGCTGTTAAAATGTCTTCTCTTAAGAGTTAACATTTCACTGCCCTATATCACCTGTCCTACCCTATTCAACTCCACCCACTTTTCCCTGCCCTCACAAAATAGAAAGAGGAACAAAAAGCCAAACATATGTCTGGCTGTATTAATCTATTTAGATTTGCTAATAGAGTCATTGAATCAAAGATGAAGACACTAACTAATCTAGTACTTTGGCTATTGTCACCCTTTAAAATTCAAGATTTAATACCATTTCTGTCGAAGAAAATATACTCATATAGCAAACTCCATATCCATGCCAGAGTAGAAACTGCTAAAAGCTTTAAAAAGTAGTCTAAAGGGAATTGTCAAAAGAAATCATTTTGGAATTTCACCTTATCAAAAGCTAGAAACCTGGAGGCAGATTTCTTTATATGCTACTGCTTTGTTGATATAGTTTAAGTGGTGAGGAGTTTTTAATTTTTATTACTTTTTCCCTTTTATTGTTTGGCAAAAGTTTTCTGTGATCTTGATTGAATTTAGCTGTTTAGTTATGAAATAAAACAGTAACTAATTAGACAATTAATTAAAATAAGTTTCAATGTCAAATATTATGAACAAGTATACTATTGAAAAGAAAGGCTTCCAAACATGAATTTCAAATGAGAAATAAAGCAATATGTTCCTCATAGGGGCCTAAGGGAACTAGGATCCTCTGTAGCCTCTTACACAAATGAGTATGGTTTGACAGCTGATAATACAGAAGAGGCGAATTCTTTTCGTTTAGAATTAATTCAATAATTTTTGTTCATTGAGATTGACTTAAAAATCTGTTTTGTCATTATCAATAATGAGAGATTAGACAACATAGCAATTAGAATGAGAGGATCTAACAGACTTCTACTGGTGTTTCAGAGGAAGACAATTTACAGAATAAGGGTGTAGAAACATTGGAAGAAATAAGACTGATAATTTTCTGGAATTAATGAATAACACATACTGTCAGATTCAGTAAACCCAATTAAGATCAAGCATAAATGAAAAAGAAATTTATAATTAAATACGTTGTTGTTGTTAAGTGCTGTTGAGTAGGGTCCAACTCTAACACATACTATCAGGTTCAGTAAACCCAATTAAGATCAAACATAAATGAAAAAGAAATTTATCATTAATTATGTTGTTGTTATTAAGTGGCGTTGAGTAAGGTCCAACTCATAGCAACCCTGTACAGGGTTTCTGAGGAGCAGCTGGAAAGTTTGAACTGCTTTAACTGGTTAATAGTCCATTGCTTATTCTACAGTGCCACACTAGGACTCCTCATTAAATA
>NW_006408621.1:6687991-6689551 GCF_000296735.1 Chrysochloris asiatica
GCAAAGTAAAATAAAGCAAAACACCTAGGCAAAACACACCCTCATACAATCATCAGATAATTTCAATAAAACCACAAAGTCTCAGAGAACAGACAACATCAATTCTCACAAAGAAACACAAGTGACCAAAATACAAAGCCAGAAAATCATCCTGAAGAAAAAATTATATTAGAACTACCTGATAAGGAATTCAAGAGAATTATAATTAGGATTTTTGATACATTAAGAATGAGATCACATTCATTAAGAAAGAAATCACAGAAAAAATCAAGGAAGAGAAACAAAACAGTAGAAGAATTCAGGAAGCCATACAAAAATAAACTGACAAATGAAAGACTGGAATCCAAAAAACAAAAACAAAACAGCTACTAGATATCCAGATCAACACTAAAATATCAGAATTAGATAATACATTGGAAGGGTAAAGGAGTAGAAATGGTTAATGGAAAACAGAATTAGCAAAATTGAATATAAACGATAGGATGAGTGTAAAGTTGATGTTCTCCCATGTAAACCTCACAATAAAAACTTTTTTAAAAAAATTGAATATAAATCTGTTAATATTAACTTGTTAGAGGAACAATCAGGAATAAGAACAAGAATTTATGAAAACCTAAGATTTTTATAGGACACCAGCATGTCATCAGAATTCCAACACAGGGGAGATAAAAGAAAGCACAAAGAAAGTGTGTTGGAAGAAAACTTTCCTAATACCATAAAAGATGAGAAAACATGCATGCAAAAAGTCCAACAAACACCAAATAGGATAGATCCCAAAAGACAACCAACAAAATATATTGTAATCAAACTTTCCAAACACGAAGACCTAGGACCCAGAAAGCAGCTCAGAAAAATTTAAAAGCTATCTATAAAAGCAATCCAATAAGATTAAGTTCTGATTTCTCTGCAGAAACCATGCATACAAGGAAAAAATGGGACAACCAAAAGATAAAAAGATCACAATATACATGTTATTAAGTGCCATTGATTCAGTTTTGACTCATAATGACCCTGTAGGGTTTCCGAGGGGTAGCTGGTAGGTTTGAACTGCAGACAATATTCCTTCTTTTTATCTCTTGAGTTTTCTTTACTATTCTCTGGTCTCTTTCTGTTGTCTTCTTCCATCTCCCTAGTTTGCTTAGTGATTTTTTCCTTCTTTTTATTTGGCCCTTATTTTTTCTTTTCTGTGATTTTACTTTCTTTCCCCTTTTTTTCTCTTTTTAGATATTAAACTCTTTAATTTCTTTTTTTAATCATCATTTTTTAGGGTTTTTGCTTGTTTTTTAATTTTTAAATTTTTCTTATGGATGTGTTTCCTCTTCTTACCCAAACTGTCAAGCCCAGTCATAACCATGCCCTATGCAGCCCCACCCACTGGGCATGGGACCCAGCTTCTATATCACCTGATTCACTATAGACAGCAAGAACACTCCAGAAGAACTCACTCCACCCTCAACTGAACTGTAAAAATGGCAAACAGAGAACTGTCCACAACCACCAGGAAGCAGGTGGTGAGTGCTTAAGACCACACCAACAAACAATCATCAAATAAATAAAAAA
>NW_006408621.1:6708265-6713891 GCF_000296735.1 Chrysochloris asiatica
AGAGCCAATGCATAAATTCTGGTGTTGGAAAATATTAAAATACCATGGACTTTCAGAAGAACAAACACATTTGTGTTGGAATAAGGACAACGAGAATGCTTTTAGAAATCAGATGGCGAGACTTAATCTCTCATACTTTGAACATATTATCAGGAGGGACCAGTTCCTGAAGAAGGACATCATGCTTGGTAAAACAGAAGACCAGTGAGTAAGAAAAACATCCCCAGTAAGGTGGACTGATACAGTGACAGCAGCAATAGACTCAAATATAACAAGTGTGAGGATGTCAAAGGACTGACAATGTATCATTTGTTGTACACAGGGTCACTATGAGTCCTAACCAACTAGACGGCATCTAACAACAATTATTATAAGGAATAAAACAATGAAAACTAGAGGGGATGAATTGCTAGGTATGGTAGATTAGATCATAGTCTTGGGGGACATCAAGGTCAATTGGCATATCATAGTCCCCAAAGACAGTAGTCTACATGCAACTTTGGTGAGTAGCAGCTTAAAAGATTGAGTGACTCTCTAAGGTGCAACTATTGATCTCTTCTTATTCAGAGCAGAGAAGAGTGAAGAAAATAAAAGTTTCTTGAAAACAATTAGGGCAAAGAAGTTAACAGGCCAAATGAACCTTTTAAAACTGCACCTTGGACTTCTTGCTTCATGATGATTTGCTCTTGATCATATGCAATCTCTTCAAATGGTTGAACATCGACCATTTCTTTTTGGAACAGTGACTGTGTAGTTCTTCCATCTTCTTTTGATGCTTTCTGCATTATTCAATATTTTACCCACAGAAGCCTTCAATACTGCAAGTCAAGGCTTGAATTTTTCTTCAGTTCCCTCAACTTGAGAAATGCTGAGAATGTTCTTCCCTTTTGATTTTCTAACTCCATGTTTTTGCACATTTTGTTATAATATTGGACTTGGTCTTCGCAAGCTGCCTTTTGAAATTTTCTGTTCAGTTCTTGTACCTCCTCACATCTTCTATTTGCTTTAGTATCTCTGTGCTGGAGAGCAAGTTTCAGTCTCTTCTGACATCCATTTTGATCTTTTCCTTCTTTCTTATCTTCTTAATGACCTTTTGCTTTCTTCCTGTATGATATTCTTCAGATGATCTTTAAGTTCAGGTGGGATATGTTCAAGGTCATATTTTGGCTCTTGTAGATTTGTTTTAATTTTCATCAGCTTCAGCCTGAACTTACATATGAGCAATTGATGGTCTGTTCCACAGTCTGTCCTAGCCTTGTTTTGACTGATGATATGGAATTTTTCCACTGCCTCTTTCCATAGATGTAGTCAATTTGATTTCTGTGTATTCCATCTGGTGAGATCCATTTATACAGTGGTCTTTTATGTCATTTAAAAAAGGGATTTACAATGAACCAGTCATTGGTCTTGCAAAATCCTATCATGCAATCTCCAGTATTTTTTTTATCACTAAGACTATATTTTCCAAATACTGATCCTTCCACTTGGTTTCCAACCTTTGCTTTCTAGTTGCCAGTAATTATCAATACATCTTGATAGCATGTTTGATCAATTTCAGACTGAAGAAATAGGTAAAATTCAATTCCATCATCACTGGCTTTAGTGGTTGATGTGTAAATTTGAACAATTGTGGTATTTACTATTATTCCTTGCTGTAGTTATTAAGTGCTGTTGAATCAGTTCCAACCCATAGCAACCCTGTATAGGGTTTCCAAGGAGTGTCTGGTGAGCATGAGTTGGAGACCTTCAAATCAACTTTGCAGTCCAGCACATTAACCCAAAGTGCTACCTTGTCAGCATATGGATATTATCCTATCACAGCACTGTACACCAAGACAGATCTTGATATATTCTTTTTGATGATAAATGCAATGCCATTCATCTTTAATTTCTCATTCCCAGCATAGTAAACCATCTGATTCTCAGATTCAAAACGTCCAATACCAGTTCATTTCAGCTAACTAATGCCTAAGATATCGATGTTTATGTGTTCCAATTCATTTCGATGACTTCCAATTTTCTTAAATTCATATTTCATAATTCCCTCTTCAGATTATTGACATTTACAGCTGTTTCTCTTCATTTTAAGTTGTGCCCCATAAGCAAATGAAGGTCCCGAAGTCTTTACTCCATCCTCATTATCACACTCAACTCTACTTGGAGGAGACAGCTCTTCCCCAGTCTTATTTTGAGTGACTTCCAACCTGAGGGGCTCATATTCTGGCACTATATCTGGCAATATGCTAGTGCTCTTCATCATCTCTCAATATTAGGGTGCTATCTGACAGTGGTCCACTGCTATTGGTAAGGTTTTCAGTGACTAAATATTTGGAAGTAGTCCATCTCTCCTTGTTCCTAGACTGTCTTCATCTAGAAGCTCATCTGAAACTTGTCCACCATGGGTGACTCTTCTGGTATTTAAAATACCCATGGCATAGTTTCCAGAATCACAGCATCACACAAGCCATTACAGTATGACTAACTGACAGATGAGTAGTGGTTTAGGTTAATAGCTTAGAGCAAATTGTTTGCAACACCTTGAAAAGGGAATACTACTCAGCAATAAAGGGCAACAAATGATTAATATACAACATGGATGAATCATAGAAACATGGCAAGTGAAAGAAGCTAGACAAACAAGAACACACACTGTATCATTACATTTGTACGAAACTCTAAAAAAGACAAATTTACAGTGGCAAAAGCATATTAGCAGTTTCTGGGGCCAGGGAAATTAGAGGACTGATTCAATGTAAGAAATTTGAGAGTGACAGAAATGTTTATCTTGGATGGATTAGTGGTTATTGACCATATACCTCATCAAACCTGTGGGTTTATTGTATGGAAAAATGATCCTGCTTTCATAATTAAATTGTGTCTTTCTTTAATAATTTTGACTTTCTGTTGCTATTTGTTGAGTACCTAATTTTAGATATATTGTCTCATGTTAACTCTCACTAAGTGTGCTCAGTATTTTATTATTATTATCATTAGTATATTCTCAAAGATGAGAAAATGAGGCTCAGATGGCATAGCCAGTAAATTGCTACACGGTGATTAAACTTAATTCTCCCTGAACCACCATTCTACATTAGTTCCTTGCAATTACTTAGACATTATTTTAATCATGATGTACAACATAGCAGCAGTTCTGTGTTTATTACAATGTTTTCTTCTCTTATACATAAGGTCACCATGAGTCAGCTCCAACTTGACAGCAAGCAAAACAACATTGATATTTTAAGGTTGACTTCCTTTGAAGCAGTAGAAATTAGAGCAATTACCTTTACCCTGGCTTATTATAACCTCCAATTTTTCTCCCAATCATTGTCTATAAACTAAACATTTTTAATAAATGAAGTTACAGTATAAGTTTGATTACTTTAATTCTGTATCTACTGTCTGAACATAAAACATCTCTGATTTTGTGTCCCTTGAGTTATCTGTATTATCCTAAAATATTTGGCCCTGTTTACTATACCCATTTAACAATCTTTTGGATTTTCTCTGTGGTAACCTCAGTGGGTAACTATGCCTTAATATTAAGACAGTCTTTTCATAGACACATAGAAAGACTGCTTTTATTAAGGCAAGATTTTATTTTCAGGTTTGCACCTGGCTCCCAGTAAGTTTATATTTAATAATCCCAATTGTTCATTTGAAGCTTTTTAGGTATAGTCCTGGTGTGGTGCTGTAGGATAAGCACTGGACTGCAAGGTCGGTTTTAACCAGAAGGTAGGCAATTCAAACTCATCAGTTCAAACCCTAAACTGGGTCTCTATGAGTCAAAACCAAATCAATGGCACTTAACAAAAACAGGTCACTCTACTTGCTATTGGATGTATAACAATAACTACAAACTTCCTAATATAATGTTCATATCTTATTAATTTATTTTGAAAATATGGGTAAAATTATTTTTTTACTCATTTAAAAAAATTATACAAAACACCCTGTTTAAAAGTCTTAAATATGGCAGTCATTTTTATAAATTTTTAAGGAGTGGTATATTTTCTATAAATTTCAGAGTGCTGCTAAGTGACAACACTTGTACATCTGATGATTCATGTACAGTAATCAGAATGTTTGGAGCCCTGATGTGGCACTGTAGGATAAGCACTGGGCCACAAGGTCCATTTGAACTGCAAGGTTGGTGGTTCAAGCTCACTGGCCGCTCCTCAGTAGCCCTTCAGAGCATCACTATGAGTTGGAGCAGACTCAATGGCAATTAACAACAATCAGATATGTTCTACTCTAAATAGGTTCTCTTCCATAGATCTTAAATCCCAAATTCAATACTTTCTAAGTATCTTCTGATTCAATATATAATCATTAATTACAGAACTAGCTTTAAAGAGTTATCACATAGCAGATGTGTCATAAACAGTAATATGTCATAAACTACATCAGGAATAGAAGGTTGCCTACATCAAGTTTATTAATGTATTTTTGTTCTTTTAACAACATTGGCCATCAAGCAGTTCAGTCTATATATGACTTGATTTACAAGTATTTCCTTAGGTAAAGCATGCTTCTTATTCAAAGACTCCGCAGGCTCATGTAGTGTCAGACAAAGTGTTGAATTAGATCAACCACTGTAGCCCAGTCCACATACCAGGATGACAATCTGCCCATTCACAAAATCACATCCAAGCCTCCAGAGCACTTGCGTGGCATTCCCTTTGTTTTTTATCCAGATGCTACAACATCAGCACCAAGATAGATAATAGTACCCCAGCTACGTTATTTTTAAGTAGTACAACCAACTGTTCTGTTCTGGAATATTCACTTCAGGATTTGAAAATTAGCAAATGCATGCAATACTTCAATGCTATATTCAAAGAATACAATTTAGTCTGTCTCATTTATAAAGGATCACCTCACTCCTTTATATCTTTTGGAAACAGAAACCAACAGAACATTATCACACTCTAACTTGATTTGTATTCCTGCCTTGACAGCTTCCACTATAAAAAAAGGCAAGTCAGACACAAAAATAAAAGACCAAAATAGGAAGAAAAATAAAACAATATGCATAGAGATATACATTGTCTATGAACAATGTTGTTGTTAAGTGTCAGTTGGGTTTATTCCGACTCATAGTGACCCTGTATAGGGTTTCCAAAGAGTGGCTGGTGAAGCTGAACTGCCGACCTTGCAGTCCAGTGTTTATCCTACAGTGCTACATCGGGATTCCCTATGAACATTATGCAATAAAAATGTCTTCAAAGACTGTAATTGTTAATTGTTGTTTTTTTGTCAATGTGACTGGGTTGGTGTGGTAGTTGAGATGTGCTTATTCCCATGGTGATCAAACCTAACACAGGCACACTTAACTATGGTGAGTGGGCAGGAGCAGCCAATTAATTGAAAGGATGTTTCATTTGGTGTGTGGCCTGCTTCAAATATAATGGACATGAGGAAAAGCTTGATGTTTCTCATCTGCTGGGGACCTGGCGCTCTACAACTGTAAACCATTTCCTTGATAATAAACTTCATATATATACACACACAGGAGCTCTGGTAGTGTGGTGGTTAAGAATTGGGCTGCTAACCTCAAGGTCAGCAGTTCAAAACTACCAGCTGTTCAGCAGGAGAAAGATGAGGCTTTCTGCTCCCGTAAAGA